>NC_045732.1:75724551-75898452 GCF_009834535.1 Camelus ferus | reverse complement strand
TGTGCATTTTCCTGATGAGATATAATGTGGAACATCTTTGTAAATGCTTCTATTTTGCAAATATGTTTTCACAGTCTACGGCTTCTCGTTATCTTGACATTGTCTTTCACAGAGCAGAAGTTTTTAATTTTAATGAAATTCAGTTTATTAGTTATTTCTTTCATGGATCTGTCTTTGGTGTTGTATCTAAAAGGCATCACTATACCCAGAGTCATCTAGGTTTCCTCCTGTGTTATCTTGTAGGAGTCTTATAGTTTTGCATCTTTCATTTAGATCTGTGATCTGTTTTCAATAAATTTTTGTGAAGGGTGTAAAGTCTGTTGTCTAGATTTCGTTTTTTGCATGTGGATGTCCAGTTGTTCCAGCACCATGTGTTGGAAAAGACTGTCTTTGCTCCATTGTATTGCCTTTGCTCCTTTGCCAAAGATTAATTGACTATATTTATGTGGGTCTGTTTCTGGACTCTCTTCTGTCCCGTTGATCCCTTTGTCTGTTCTGTTGCGAAGACCACACTGTCTTGATTACTGTAGCTTCATAGTAAGTCTAGAAGTCAGGTAGTCTTAGTCCTCCAACTTTGTTGTTCTGTAAATGTCTGGTTTTAATTAGCTATATTATTCATTTTAATGTCAGCTAGGGTGAGCCTTTGTTTCTTATTCCTCTTTTGGGGGATATTCTTTAGCTATTTTTATATCTTTATTCTCTCTGATAAACTTTAGAATCATGTTTTCAAATTTAAAAATTCTTTTGGGATTTTGATTGGGGTGGCATTGAATTTAGACATTTAGGTGAGAAGTCATATCTTTATAATTGTGGTAAGGTATGCTTTTCCATTGATTCAGGACCTGATTTTTATATCCTTCATTAGATAGTCCTCTTGGCCTAAAGTTTTCCCTTCAGGGCTAATTATCTTAGAGGCCTTTGGTTTTGTTTTATTAAAGGAATTAAATTATTTTATTCGTGTCAGCAGCAACTGTTGAAATTGGCCGACTTAGCAAGTTGGAGTGTTGCTAGTCATGAGAAAGGCTTCACTGGAAAGAGGAAGGGATAGCTGCAAAGATGGTGAACAGACCTGGAGCATACTCAGGCTCTCGAGCAAAGCCAACCTGCGGACTAAGTGCCGTGTTAGAGATGAAGGTCAAGCCAACGCCTACTGTGTGTGGTGTGCAAGCATGCAAGGGGGCAGATAGTTGCAATTAAGGGTGAAAAACAGCCATTAGTAGGAAAGAGAGATCTCCCAGTGGACTTATTGGTGGGATGATCAGCAAAAGGGTCCTTGAGGACAAACCAGCTGATGGAGTAGTCATCAGAGTCCAGTGAGGCAGGCAGTCCTTCCAAGACAGCATTTCTCAACTTCTGCACTACTGACATTAGGGGCCAGGCTGATTTTTGTTGTGGGGGCTGCCTGTGCATAGTGGGATGTTTAGCAGCATCCTTAGTCTGCCCACTAAATGCCAGTAGCTACCCCACTTCCCAGTTATAACAAGCAAAAATGTCTCCAGGCACTGCCAAGTGTCCCCCTGGAGTGGGGCAGGGGGCTCACTCCTGATTAAGAATCACTGTTCTAAGATCTAAGGGATGGCGGAGCAGAGCAATAACCAAAGAAGTGGGCATGTGAGTTCAGCCAGCTGGGTGCTGGCAGTGAAGGTTTCGGTCTAGGCAGTTCAGTCTTGGCTACTTGGCCTCCTGGAAAGGGGAAGTGCAAGAGACCCACCCCCACTCTGCCACATCCTGGTAGAGGGGGTGGGTTGGTGTGGTAGCTGACTTCCTAGGGATGGCCCAAGATCAGAGCAGGAGGAGGAAGAAGCAGACCAGGGCAGGGACTGATTTGCTCACAGCCATCTGAAGGAAGAAACCCTTGCTAGGGAATAGCCAGCAGGGAGGGAGACTGAGGGCGGAGAGGTATCTGTCTCTGCAAAAAATTTGTTTTTGGATGGAGAGAGGGAAACTATAGTCAGTTCTACCTCAAAACTTTCCCCTAGTGCAGGCTTGTCAGCTCCTGACTAAATGTCAGTTTCCCCAAGTTGCAGTGGCTGCAGAAACTTGCTGAAATGCCCTTAGGTGAGATGAGCAGGAGTCCTGGGTCATGGTTGTGGAAATAGATTCATTCAGACAGTGAGCACTGAGAAGCTAGTGTGAGAAGGGTGCTCAGCATGGGGGGTGTGGGAGCTCTCAGAGAGATGAAGGGACTGAGCAGGGAAGGACAGGGTCTAGGAGTGGATTGGGAGATAGGGGCCCGCACTTTACTACAATGCGAGGAGACAGGAGACCTCAACTCCAAGCCGCATCATCTAAAGAGAGGATGAAATACCTTTAAACAAGGTTGGTTGGGCAGTTTCCCCTAAAGGGTTTCTATAGCTACAGAGAAATGAGTAGGAAATGGGGAAGGGAAACTCTGAAAACTTTTCTGATCTTTTTCAAGAGAGCTGTAGAATAGTTATCTGTGACCACTGATAGCGGAAATCCAATATGAGAGATATAAATTAAACTCAGTTGAAGGAGGCTGTGTAGAGACTGTCTATAGAGGGAATACCGAGGGAGTGAGTTCTATCAGTTCAATCTCAAATCCAAAACCACTTCTGTATAATTCTGATAGTGGAAGAAAGCCAGCAGAGGTAAGCAGAGAGGCCCTAGAGTTTGGGGGGGCATAAGGGATGGCTTGTCAATGCTCAGATGTGTATAGAAGCTATAAAGACAGAGGCAGAGCTGATATTCAGCCAGGATGCACCAGTATGAGTGTTTGGTGCTAACAGCCAGCATCTGTGTATATTTGTCAGTGCCCATACCACATAGGAAATAATATCCCTGTGTGGGGGCACAGATCTCTATCACATGGTAAGATTGAGTGAGGCCAGAGGTAATCTGTGGAATATCAAGTGGTAAAAATGGCCTGATCTTGACCCATCCATTGTCCCTACCCCACTTCCACCTGGAATGGAGAGATGGGTCCAGAGACATAGAGGGCATGGTGGCTGGCAAAACTGTCCTATGCTTTAGGGTAAAGATTACAGATCTAGCTAACACATATGTAGATGTAACAGTCAAATAGACGTGCCAGGCATCGTTCTCTGTGCTTTACATGCCTTACTTCACTGAGTTTTCACAATAATGTTAGGGGATAGGTATAGTTAATACCTCCATTTTCCAGATGAGAAAATGAAGGCATAGAGGGGTCAAGAATCATGCCCAGGACTCACAACTTAGTAAACAAGAGCTCAGATTCTGACCTGGCCAGCTGGGCTTCAGAGTGGGTGCACTTAACCACTATGTGTTCTGTAGAAGGAATGCCAAACCTCTCAAAATGAGAATAATCAATAGAGGGCAGACAAAGCCCCTGGATAGACTATGAGGACCCCTAACTAGTCCACCCCTGTCAAAGTCTCATCTAGAAGCACAGAGTTATCATGACAGTGGTGGCAGCTCAAAGAGAAATGAGAAAAATCTCAAGATGGTTAAACCAATGGAGATAGAGTTGGAATTTTCCCTCCTGAAGATTCTCCTTCCAGGACTAGAATTTTTAAGTTTTGTTTCTGTAAGGAGGAAGTGGTAGTAGTGGTGGTGAGGGGGCTACCTTATTTTCAAAAACAAAACATTCTGCGTAAATACCCAAAATTACTTCCCTGAAAGTAATTTCTCTTGCATGTAACCTGAATTGTATTCATCTGACCCTGTACCTATTTGGGGCTAAGGTGGAACAAAATGAAGCCAAGTTTCCTTCTGGAAGTCTTTCATTTTAATTGTACTTGTTTTGATAAGGGTAATTTTGTCAACTCAGCCCTTTTTTCACACACCTCTTTTATGTGTGTTTGTCTAGAATTAGTTTGGGATGTGGAGGGAGGGCATTCAGTATTACCATGCTGTTACAGTGATTCTGGAGACATCTCAAATCCTGACCGGCAAGCAGGAATTCTGAAATAATTCACTGCATGAGCAATATAGGACCTGCTCAGCTTTGCATCGAACACAACTCCACATCAATATTGGCTCTGCTCGTTTCTCAATGTTAAATGTTCAAATTTATCAGTGCTAGGCACTGTTATTTGCATCCCTCAAGAAGACATGTTTCTCTTCAGGGATACATAATTCAGAAGACCCAGTCCAGTTATTGATGGAAAAAGACTACCCTTGGATTAGCTATTAGATTATAATTATAATCTATCATCTGCATATCTGCCCACTGAATACTGCCTTGATCATTCAGATAATCTGGCTCACTATGGGAGATCAAAAGATTGTGACGAATGGTCTACAATTCCCAGGTTGCAGCCCTGACCTGCTCATATGATAGCGTCCATTGGTTTCCTATCAGAGGTACACAGTCAGCCTGCAGGTTGAGTCCAGAGCCTTTAAAACTCTCAAACCTAGGAGATCTAATGAAGTAGTGATTTTTACAAAGTGCTACAACTCACAGAGAACAAGACTTATAGCTCAGAACTCAACTGAGGTTGGCTGAAAATGTTTTCTAGCATGGGAATGAAGCAAATAGATTGTAACTATTCTGGACAAAAATAAAAGGCTGATTTACCCATTTTGAGTTTTACCAAAGGATAAGGGAGTCAGAAAAACAATAGAGAATATTATCTGATTTTGTATGCACGCTATTATTATTTTTGCTTTGCATGTCCCTGGTAATAGTGGTTGGTTTTAATGGTCAGAGTTCATGTAATAAAATGAAGAAGTTAATTTTTCAACTTCCTGTTTGAAAACTCTGCCTTAATACACACACACACACAAACACGCTAGTTCCTACCCATCCTTCAAGGCTCTGTTGATCTCCATCTTCTCCATGAAACCTTTTTTGTTCTATATCTAGAAGAACTCTGCTTATTCAAGCACTTGTCATTACCACTGATTTGCTATTACTATTATCAGACCTCTTCGTATCTTCCTATGTGATTATGTCTTATCTCTCTCAACCACAGTCTGAGGGCTGGGATAGTGTCCACATTGCCTTGTACATAATAAAAGCTCCAGGGGTATCTGCTTATCTAAACCGGCTTTATTTCCTTGAGACTGCACTAGCAGTTATTCTGTGGCAGGTGCTTTTAGGTTCCAGGGAAACAGGTGAAAAATCAGACACAGACTCTACCCTTATGGAGCTTACCTTTTCAGTAAAATGTTGGAAGAGGAGAAACTTTTTGATCTCTGTAGAAAATTTGCAGGATGTTGCAGCAGGAGACCATAGGTTGAAAACACTGTGGACTGGGAGTCAGGATACCTTGGTCTTATCTCTAATTTGATATGTATCTTGAGTACATTTTTTTTTGAAGAGGGATTTAAAAAAAAATAAAGTTTTTAAAAATTAGTTTTTTGGGGAGGAGGGGTTGGAGGTAATTAGGTTTATTTAATTATTTTTTAAATAGAAGTACTGGGGATTGAACCCAGGGCCTTGTGCATGCTAACCATGCACTCTACCACTTGAACGACACCCTCTTCGCCTTGAGTACATTTCTTAACCATTTGTTATCTATTTCTTTATATACCTTTTAGAGATCATATGCTTACTGGGAGAACTAAATCAGAAAACAGATGCAAATCATGTTGAAGGGAACTTCCTCAACCTGATAAAATGCATCTATGAAAAACCCAGTTAATACCATACTTAAAGGTGAAAGACTGAAACCTTTCTCCCAAAGATCAGTAAGAAGACAAGGATGTCTTGCTCTCATCACTGCTATTCAACGTTCTACTGGAAGTTCTAGCCAAGTGCCAAGTAAGGAAATGAAATAAAAAGAATCAAGATTGGAAAGGAAGAAGTAAAACTATCTGTATTTTCATATGACATGATCTTATATAGAAAAACACTAAGGAATCTGCAAAAAAACTATTAAAGCTGATAAATGAATTCAGCAAGATTTCAGGATACAAGATCAATATACAAAAGTCAGTTGTATTTCTATAAGTTAGCAATGAACAACCTGAAAATGAAATTTTTTTAAAAACCCCTTTACAATAGCATTAAAAAGAATAAAATACTAAGGAATAAATTTAACAAAAGAAGTACAAGACTTCTACACTAAAAACTACAAAATACTGTTGAAAGAAATTAAAAATGACCTAAATAAATAGAAAAAAAAAACCCTGCGTTCATGGATTGGAACACTTAATATTGTTAAGGTGACAGTACTCCTCAAATTAAATTACAGATTCACAGCAAATCTTATCAAAATGCCAGCTATTATTTTCTGCAGAAATTGACAATCTTGAGTCTAAAATTCATATGGAAATGCAAGGGACCCAGAATATCCAAAACAGTCTTGAAAAAACAAAGCTGGAGGACTCAGACATCCCAATTTAAAAATGTACTGCACAGCTACAGTAATCAAGACTATGTGGTACTGGCATACAGAAAGATATATAGATCAATGGAATAGAACAGAGAGTCCACAATAAACCTATACTTGTATGGTCAATTGATTTTTTTTTAAAGGGTGCCAAGACAATTCAATGAAGGAAGGCAGTTTTTTCAACAAATGGTACAAAAAAAACACAAAAACTGGATATCCACATGCAAAAGAATAAATTTGAACCTGTAGCTCACATTATATACAAAAACTAGGTTAAAATGGATCAAAGACCTAAAAGTAAGAGTTAAAACTATAAAGCTCGAAGAAACGTAGGTTAAAATCTCCATGACCTTGGATTAGGCAATGTCTTCTTAGATAAGCATCAAAACACAAGTGATAAAAGAAAACATAGATAAATTGGACTTCATCAAAATTAAAAACTGTTGTTTCAAAGGACATTATTATGGAAGTGAAAAGGCAACCCACAGAATAGGAGAAATATATGGAAATCATGTATCTGATAAGAAACTTGCACCTTGAACAAATAAAGAACTCTTGCATTTCAACAATAAAAAGACAAATCAGTTTTTAAAAATGGGTAAAGAATTTGAATAGACTTATCTAGATAAGGATATAAAAATAGCCAACACACACATGAAAGAATGCTCAACTTCATTAGCCATTTGGAAAATGCAAACAAAAACCACGGTGAGATACCACTTCACACCCACTAGGAAGGTAATAACCAAAGAGGCAGATAATAACAAATGTTGTTGAGAATATTGAGAAAGTGGATCCTTATTTACTGCTGCTGGGACTGGAAAGTGGTGCAGCTTCTGTGGAAAACAGTCTAGCAGTTCTTCCAAAGGTTAAACATGGAGTTACCATATGACCCAGTAATTCAACTCCTAGGTGTGTGCCCAAGACAAATGAAAACATATCCACACAAAAACTTGTACATGAGTGCTCATAGCAACATTATCAGTAATAGCCAAAGAGTGAAAATAACCCAAATGTCCATCAACTGATGAACAAATAAAATGTGTATCCATACAAAAGGAATATTATTCAGCCATAAAAAGGAACATTTTGCTACATGCTACAACATGGATGAACCTTAGGCTAAATGAAAGCAGCTAGTCACAAAAGGCCACATACTGTGTGATTCCATTTGTATCAAATGTCCAGAATACAAATCTATGGATACAGAAAGATTAGTGATTGTCAGGGGCTGGGGGCTGCTTGGTGGGCAATGGGGAGTGACTGCAATGTGTATGGGGTTTCTTTTGGGGTGATGAAAATGTTCTAAAATTAATTGTGATGGTTGCACAACTCTGACTATGCTAAAAACCACTGAACTGTGCATTTTAAGTGAGTGAATTGTACAGTATATGAATTGTATCTCAAAGAGGAGAACAGAAGAGGAAAAAAAAGCATGTTGCAAAAAGATTTAAAATGCTATACACAGAGGCAAAATCTTTGAAGAATTTAGTCACAATTTCAATCAGGAGTTGAATAAACATACATACACACTTTTCATAGAGTGACCATTGTGTGGTTAGGGACCAGGAACAGAGCATTCGTTGTAACTGGAACCAGCCAACTCCCAGGATTGAGGAATAGCCTTCTTCCACAAACCCACTCCCCATCCCCAGCCAACTTTTATTCTATTCCTTTCCCTTGTGTTTGGATAGCTGAAGTAGTGCACTGTTAGAACAAGACTGAGACTGAAGGTAGTGCACCATTTTGTGGATCAGAAGCCTGAAATATGTATCTGATTATTAATATTTTGAAGAATTTGGAAATTCTTATTATTTGAATACACTGCTCAGGTTCTGCATTTCAGATAAACTAGTATTTATAATTAAAGGCTTGGGTTTTTATTATGCTGACCTATTTGGTTTGTTAATTAACCAATGAATCATCTGTAATTCTATGATACGTTGGTCAAAGTTCCAAGGCTGTGGCTACCACTGCTGCGGTTTCATTTTTAAAAAGATGTTTATAATATTTATATAGGCAGTGAAGTCATATAAATATGGTAATAGTAACAATCCCAGCTACAGACATGATGCCAGTGGTGCAACTAGTTACTAGGAAAATCTGCACGGAACTACTTATTTTCTCCATGGGTTATCATTGTAGTGATAAACTAACACTACTAATGGTGACTTACTCACATTTTACAATATGTTTAAAGACTCAAAAGAATAGCGTCCAGGGAAAATTGGACTCAAGCTTAACTGCAAAATAATCAGTACAGCAGAAATGTACTCTTTGATGGGACTTTATCATGAAATAATTAAACTATATAAACAGTAATACCTTATATATGCAGGTTTCAAAACACACATAGCTGGCTTTCTCTAGTCTAGCCCACTTGTTCGCTATAGCTTTCTGCCCTCAGTCTAAAAGTTGGCGGAATGAATCTAGCAAAATTGTGCCATGACCTGGAGAACTCATTGGCCACAGGACACAAAATTATCTTGAACTTTTCCCTTTTTCTCCTTAGCCATCAATAAGTCATGTCCAGTCTTTTCATGTAGTATCTCTTGTGATTCTCCTTTCTTCTCCATCCTTGCTCACACCAAGGGGCTTATGGACTCATAACTAAATTCCTGTAGGAACTGTCTAACTGGTTTCCGTATTTCCATTTGTCCCCACCTCAAATACAACTGACAGCAATATAAAGGATGAAATTTCTAAAAATAACATTTAATCAAATAATCTGTTTAAAAACCTTAAAAAAAAAACAAAACAAAACACCTTAACTGGCTCCCCAATGTTTACTGAGTAAAGTCTAAATAGTAGCCTGGCATTCAAGGTCTTCCAAAATCTAGATACGAGTTTTTCTTTCTAGATATGTGATCTACTACTCCCTTGAACAAAACTGATCTCCTCACCAAGCCTTGAACTTCCACTAATTCTTTCTGCAACTTTGTTCATGGTGTTTCTCCTGCCTAGAATACCGTCTCATCTTTGAAAGCCTATTCAAGGCTGCCTTTTGCCCATGAAACCATTCCTGAACATTTATAATTCACAGTGACCCCTCACTCCTTGAATGTGGTAAGAGTTATGGCCAGTGCCATTCATTTGGCAACTTTTCTTGTCTTATATTGTTAATTCATGTATTATTTAATTTTGTGTATATCTTGCCTCAACTAGACTGCAAGTTTCTTGAGTCTAGTTGAGGGCCATTTATTATACTCAAAAAAAAATTACCCACAGGGCACAATACTGTGCTGAGGGACATGATAGGGACGAGTCATTGACAAAAGAGCACTGAAGATTCCCCAAGATGCCTCATTCTCAGAAGGCAGCATTCACTCTAGGTGACAGTTCTTTATACATACATGCCAAATATAGTCACTTTAAAGACGAAACTAACTCTACAGGTTACTCCAAGATATTAAGGAATTATAAGCCACCTCTGAAATTTCTGAATCCCCTATTGAAATACAAAATAAACCTTCAATAAATAATTTCATACTTCCCTAAAAGGTTAAAAATGACATGTAAAGAAAAATGGGCACGCCAGGTGCATAATCTCTTGAGATTTACTTGATCACAAAGTATTTAAAAAGCTAAGGCTCCGTGCACTCCATTTATATTTCAGGATCTGTTTTTCTTTTTTGTTTCTTTTTTTTTTTGTCTGTAAAATAGGCTAAACTATATACAAAAAATAAGTCTAGGACTTAAAGTTTACATAAAAGGCAGCTAAAATTATATGGAGAATTCAAGCTTAAAAAAAAAGTTCTTCACATCTTGGTCTCTCCTGAATTATTTAGGTAGTCTGAGGTTTCTTCATAGTTAGGGATGTTATCCTTAGCTAGCAGTTGCTAAATCTGTGGTGGTTATGTACACTGACCCAAGAAACGCTGCAACCAGCAAGTTCTATCAAAGTGCTTGTTAACCTTGGAAAGAATAATAATTACAAAAATGCCTACCCCTCAGACTCTGCCGCTAAAGCTCTGAAGTTGCATAGTATGTACTGACTGCAAATTCTCAGAAATGTTTTGTTTAGCTTTATGGATTGCCTCAGATGATAAACCTTGGGCAGGACATGCTGCTTGCTGGGCACACCTATGCCACGTACAAATCCCTCATCTTGTATCTTGGAGAGAGACCGACTGGATACCTAGCATCATTGGATCAAAACCTGAAGGATCAGTAAGCTTGGTATTCTATATATATATCCTTTCTTTGTGAAATTTTCCTTTTTAAATGATGCTTTTGTTTCCTTTAGACCGGTCTTGATCATTGGTAGGCAAGGTTTCAAATTATCTCCCCAATTTGAAGTATTCATGTTTTATGAAAATGTTATCTTTTTTTTTCTCCAAGGATTAGTATAATGAATTGAGCTTCCTGTCAAGAAAAATGCTAAGTTCAAAGTATTATTTCCTTCGCTTCTAATTACAAATAAGTTTTACCTTTTATTGTGTTCCATTATACAATTTTACATAGTACCATTTTATTTTAAGCAATAATTAAGCAATTCGAATGAATGTTTTTGAGCTCTACTTCTTGGTATATAGATTTACCTAAAAAAGTACAAACCAAGCACAGTGGTGCAATTTTCCAGGCACTTTCAAGTTGCTTAAATATTTACAAATATGTAAGCACCCTGTTTGAAAGCATGAAAATTTGGTGTCAGGAAGAAACACTCCATGTATATCAAATCTTTAAATGTTAACATTTGCACAGCTCCAGATATTCCTGAGAAAGTTCAGTCTTGTTGCCACTTTACATCTCCACATCCTCATATTTCAGCAGCGTATCTTGGGGAACCATAACCTCTGTCACTTGACGTACCACTAATTGCACAAAATACATGTAATGTGTTGCTCATCCAGGGAGAATGCATTGTGTCTTCTTGTAATATCTAGAACGAAAGAAACCTGCATGTTTATCATGAAGCCAAATAGCCACTGCCGAAAAAGTATGTGTATATGAAATCATAGGCACATTTCAATTTATCACTAACACTTAGCTATTTAAAATGATATAAAGCACAAAGAGCAAAGAATAACATTACCGACTCAAGTCTTCAAAGCTGTATTACAAAGGCAGCATATCAAAAAAGCAGAAAAAATCTGGTTACTCATTAAGAAAGGCAAAATGTTGTCAAATGCAAAATTCAATCAAAAGCAAGACATTAACAATCTTAAAAAAAATTTTTAACAGATGGTCATATGAAGAGCCCTAAACAGTGGACTCTCTGATACGAGATTATGGATCATCTTCTAACAGCGGTTCTCAGGACCACTTGTGGGGCTTTTCAAACACGCAAATACCATGCTCCTTCCCAGGAGACTTGGGAAATAATATTAAATGAAGAGAAAATAAGTGACTATTTCTAAAGACACACTACAATTTTAAAAGCTAAGTGATACAGAAGACTTTTCTTGGAAATTAAAAATTTAATAAATATAAATTTTATACCCCATAAGTATATAAACATATATATTCATATTACTATAGACATTTTAAAATTATCCAACAGAGATCTCATGGGTGGATTAGGGAGAAAGAAAAGAATAGCACACACATCACATCCAACCTCTTTACTATAATTAGGTGCCAACTTAGGTCTCACGCTTTTAACACTGGGTTCTCAAGTTAGCTCTGAAACTTCAGTACTAAGCCTGCAGATTGGTCTCTGGTGGCAGTAATGGGTCATGTCATTTGTGTTGCTACATATCATGTCTCATATAAAGTCCATAATAGAGAAATTTTCTCTCACAAAAATCGTAACTCCTAACATTAATCTGAAAGCACAGGAGAGATGTAAGAGATTATCCACACCTGTCAGATGCGACAAGCCAATAGAGCATTCATTATGAATAAAACAAAACAGAAACGACAATGGCCACCACTAAATCTATCTAATTTAGAAATCTGCAATTAATAGTTTTAAGATAATATAAATCCCTACAAAAAAGTCAAAAGCCTAAAGAAGTTTTTAAAAGGACTTCACATTTTGGTATAGTGTAGCAGATTACATTGCAAAGGGCCAAGGAATATCCAGGCCATTATCTTTTTGTCAAGTAATCATTTATGGAGCACAACAGATAATTTGTATTTCAGCGTACAGCTATATTTTATCTTATTTTGTTGTATTATTATATTTTCCTCTGGGAAGTAATGTGTCTCAAAGTGTATGATTAAAAAAGGCTCTCTTTTATATGAGAATCTAATAGGAAATACCGATTCACAAAAATTCACTCTAAAACATTTGCCCAAAGTAAGGCATACCTGGATATGATGCAGTATGACAGTATAGCTTGCATAAATATAAACCAATAGAAACTAAGGCTTTTCTGGGTTAGCTATCAATACATAATTATATCAAGGATCTAAAATACTGGTCTCTACAACTAGATAAAATAGCCATGGTTTATGGAAGTTCAATGAGAGAGGTAGGAAATATGACAGCAGATTTGTAAAATCCATGCTTCATCAGGGTGTTAAAAAAGAGACAAGAGGCCCAAAATAGAGTCACTTGTGCTAAAAGCCTGAGACTTAATACCTAATCTAATTGCAGTTTCAGTTTTTTCCAGGCTGGTGGTAACCTTAACCAGCCAAAAAAGTATGTGTCTTACTTTCAGTCTGGAATTACTTACTTGGTACTAGTGAGATAATCCACCTGACAGACCCTTGCCCTGCCCCAAAGGAAGGTGCCCTTGCCTGAAACAATCAGGTCGTTTCTAGAATAACTTCCTTGCTCTGCCTCCTTCTACATGTAAGTCTTCCATTTTGTAAAGCTCTTCGGAGCGCCTTTCTGTCTGCTAGATGGGATGCTGCCCAAATCCTCAATTACTGAATAAAGCCAAGATCTTTAAAATTTACTCAGTTGAATTTTTTTTAACAAGGGAAAAGAGAACTTTATAAAATAACTGCTGTAAATATTTTGATCACAGTAATAGCAGTAAATTGAATAATTTGCTTTCAATTTGAATAATCGAGTTCAAGGCTAGGTCATACAATTGCATGTAAATTATGTAACTAATATAATACACATTGGCTTAAAATGATGTAATTGCTTTATATCTTTTGTGAAGGAGCAGTTTTTGCTGTTTTTTTCCTATGGACTATGGAGAATAGAAACTCAAACTGGACAGTTTCTAGGAATAAATTATATAATCTATTTGATAAAAGTATACCCCAGAACAGTGACGGTAGAGAGGTTAAACCCCCACTGTACTCATGGGCTGAGCTTGAAATACAAACAATAAAGGAAGTAGAATGATTCCCTCCTTTCCTAGCCCTGATCGCCTGGCTGCTTTGGGAAGGAGGCAAAAAAGGGCTTCTGAAAACTGAGCAGCAAAGGCATGCCTTGGAACAGTTTGCATTCACTCCTAAGTGGGCTAACATAAGTAAAGACGGCAAAAAGAACTAACAGAACACTGATTCCAACACTCCGCAAGCCAACAAGTTTCCCAGCCATGAGAATGGGAGAGTAGGAGACTGGGGTAAGTGGTCTCATTGAACAGATGGGATGATGAAAGTCTGGCTGACTGGTTTCTCTATACTAGGTATAGAGATGATAATGGTTAGAAAATTAAGACTCCTGGTCACTCAGTGCAACCGTGGGATAATTGTAACTAAATTTCCCATAGTCCTTTCTAAGAAAGCATGTAAAACAAATTCAGAGAGGTAGAACTTGATTCAGAGTCAACTAGCTTTTGTTTCCCTAGAAATATCTTTTCTTTTCCCCATCAATTCACTGCAGTTCTTTGGGTACTAACCACTGTCAGCCTATTTGTAAGTACACCCTTTGTATGATGGTCTCACACAGGGGAGTGCCTTCAAGTGATCACTGAAATGCAGATAACAGGACAGATGAAGTTCTCCTTTCTGGAACCATCGTTAAGAATGCATTCGCTAAAGGGTTGTAGTTATCCTTGTTTCTTTTAAGGAGTCTTAATTTCTTAAAAAGTTGAGAGGTTGAAGAGTTTCTGAAGCAAATATTAATCTTACTGGGTGTTTTCCTTAGTAAGGAAATGAGGGAGATTTTATGATAAGCTTAATAGGCTCAGGACCTGAGGGATCAAGACCATCCATCATGTGGTGACTTTTACAAATGTGTTGAAGATTTTAAAACACTTAAGTGACCATCCATGTATAGATTGGTTGTAAACAGATCTCAGGACTGCAATGTAGGAATGAAGTTTACCAGGATAATCCAGGAGTACTCTGATTTTAAGGTAAGTAGGTATATAAAAGTCATAACTACTTAATTATAACAATTTGGCTGTAAGTGGTGAGCAGATTGTTGCTTCTATATTTTTCAGATTGTGCTTTACTAAGTTAGCTATAACTGTCATTAACACTCAGTCACAGATTAAAATGCTAAGTTTTATGAAAATAGAGAGTTTTGCAGGCTGTATGGGTAGTTAAGACAATTCCCAAATTTTGGAAGTCACTCAGGATCTCACTTAAATGATAGTATAGTTGCCCCCAGGTATCCTCAGAGGATTAGTTCCTGGACCATCGCCCCCTCTCCCTAGGATATGAAAATTTGAGGATGTGCAGGTCTCATATAAAATCTGCATATAACCTATGCACATCCTTCTGTATACTGTAAATCATCTCTAGATTACTTATAATACCTAATACAATGTAAATGCTAGGTAAAGAGCTGCTGCTTGCAGCAAGTTCAAGTTTTGCTTTTTGGAACTTTCTGGAATTTTTTAAAAATATTTTCAATTGGCAGTTGGTTGAATCTGCAGACGCGGAACCTGTACCTAGTTTCTTACAGCCAAGGTAGAGATATTCATTTAGGGATTTGGTTGCTGAGCCAATAATTTCACTTCTCTAGGATCCTTTCTGAAAGACTCTTATCCATGTTCATAGTAGATCAACAGATTTGCTCAGCTACTCACTTCTAATGGCACTGTGGCACAAGAACAAAATGATTTATTACTGACAATTGCTTTAGCAATTGCTTCAGAGAACTGCTTCACGTTTGATTTGTATTATATCATTTAAATGACTAAATATGAGCAAATTTCAAAATAACAGACTCAGTAATTTCAAGGTAACATGTTTCAAACCAATAGGTTTTGCTAAGTAACTATTTAGGGACCCCAGATCAAATTTTTGTTTTCAACCATCCTAATACTTGCCTGCTCGTGAATAATATCAGATAATTCTTTCACCATATCTCTGAAATTTGACTTAAGCCCTTCATGGTATTCAACCTGATCCTCTTTAATTAGCCGCTCATTTAGTTCCAGTGCAATGCTGCATGCTTGGATGAACTTCCTGTGGATGAAGATCAAAGATAAAGTTTTTGTTATTCCTAGAAAGTCTCACTGAAAATTTAGTATTTACTTTAACCATGGCTTACCTAGAAGGAAGATTAGACTCCTGTATTTTATCTCTGTGTTTTGCTAGTGCCACTAAGTCTGAAATATCTCTTCCACCTTTCTCCTTCGGTTTTCTTACTTTGCTCAAAACATATACCCTCTAGGAAGCCTACTTGCTCAGTCATTTACTTGATATGATATCAGCTAAAGTTGTGCTAACATTAATTTACATCTGTAG
Organism: Camelus ferus; assembly: GCF_009834535.1. Classification (NCBI taxonomy): domain Eukaryota; kingdom Metazoa; phylum Chordata; class Mammalia; order Artiodactyla; family Camelidae; genus Camelus; species Camelus ferus. The sequence continues at coordinate 75,882,619 of NC_045732.1, read as the reverse complement.
ATAATGTTATTCATTCAAAAATAATTTATTTGAGGCTAACTATGTACCCAGTCCAGTGCTGGGTGCTATAGGTATGAAGTATCTGCCCTGGGCTGGTAAGAGTGGGGACAGAGAATTGATGACTTATCATACAAGCATTTTTCCATCATTTCACGTATTTATGTTTAATGTCCATAATTAGAATGTATGTCTTAGGGGACAAAGTACCTCACTGCCCATTTGTTTTGTATCCCTGTCATAGCAACTAGTAGAATCTTTTTGTATATGCCAGGCATTAATAAACATTGAATGACTGCTGGTTACTCTAACCTGAAAACAGCTGATAACACAGAGAGGAAAAGTGAAATAAGTTGGGAGCAAATGAGTGGATAAGTTATCTTTGTCATTAGTTTACCTTACTCATTTGTCTCTTTTATTCTGAATGTAAACTCCTTTTATAGATGAAATAGATTTTGTCTTCTAATGCAAGACCATTCAGGACATGCCTTAGCTTAGAAGGATGCTTATTCTAGACGAGATATCACATGCCCTAGGCTGGGGAACCCACGTGGAACTAAACGACATGGGACAGGAGCAAGCCTATCCAACCCTTCCTACCCTAAATGGCCTGAAATGCTGTAAAATGAGATCAATCAGACAGAGGAGGAAATCATGTGATGAACGTAGGCTTGTGTTTTTGTCATAATATCGAAAGCAATCAAGTAAATTGGCATATTTAATCTCTTGGGTCACTAGGACATTGTTAAAGTGCTGCAGTAGGAAAGAGATCACACATTTCCTCTCTACTTAAAGTACCATTAGAAGGTCACTTAAATATTGTGAAAGAGAACAGAGAATGTCCTTTTCTCAAGGGACATTTGGTGAATATTTTGGTTTCTTTTAAGAAGAAAATAGAGTAAAACAATAGAGGTCTAATCTGAGAACTACAAAGCACTTACCTAAACATGTCTTTCAACTCATTTACTTTCTTAGGTGGATACTTGCTAGCTTGACTGTCATTTAAGAAAGCCCTTGCATATGCTAATGGACCTGCATTTACCTAAATTACAAAAGGAGGAAAATGAGAGTTGTTGGAATGTAATCAAAAAGTAATTTTTGCATTTCTCTTTAAAAAAAAACAGTATGTTAAAAATCCACATCTGAGAAACATTTACTATGCTTTTTTTTAACGTTTTTAATGATTTATAATCATTTTACAATGTGTCAAATTTCAGTGTAGAGCACAATTTATCAGTTATACATGAACTATATATAATTCATTGTCACGTTTTTTCTCTAACATTTACTATTCATACTATAAATTTATCTGAAAAAATTAAAGTAAATCATCTGCAAAGATGATACTCTAATATGTTAATGATTTCTGATATGTAAATATAGGGCTTGGCTACAGTCAGAGGGATTTATGTTAAGGTCCTCTGACGGAACACAAAATTTATAGAAATTGAACATAATTGCTTTATTGAGTTAATCAAAAACGTACAGGTTTTTGCATTCAATATAACAGTTTCCATTAGTGCTTGCTCTGTGCCCTTATGAGAGCAAGAGGAACACTGAGAAATATTTAATACACGTTTAGCAACCACCATACCTGCACTGAAACGCAGCCCTGCAGTTTAAGTTGGAGCTGAATCATGTCCACGTCAGCAGAAGAGCAAAGCTTTTGCAGCTCTGCAGTTTTATCTTTTATTTCATCAGTAGCAACATCAATTGGCTTTAAATTAATCTGCTGTTCATAGGTTATAGGGATCCTCTTCTTCACATATGGAAATGAGTTTGAAGCTATTAAATGTTAAGATTGAACAAATGAGTTTCTAAGATAGTAAATAAAACAGCCAAATTAAAGGGAAAAAAATCTGTTGTGCTTAATTCTCCCTGTGCATTCTGTAGAAAATACCTCAGGGGACCAAATAGGCACCTTATTACTTTAGGATTGAGGGTGAAATTCTCTTTATAAGATAACTCAGAGCAATCATGAATTACATATGGGAAAACAATGGTTTATGACATAGCCAAGTTGGTGCAAGTTAGTGACTGAACAGCAGAACAATGAGTGATTAAAATTTCAGTTACATTTTCCTGCTGACCAGCTGCTACTTTTGTGTATCAAAAAAGACCATATGTCAAACAAAGAAGTTATGCCAAGTCCTACTTACTAGTCAAGATCGTACGGCGTTTGCACTGTTCTTCTATACAACCTTGTTTTTTGCCTGATAATGTATAAGGAGCCTCAAAAACAAATCTGTTGATATTATGGTTTCTTTCAAATTCAGTCTTTCTTTCTGTGAGTTCTTTGTCATCAAAGTAGGGCTTCACATATGTGACTTGGATATGAGCATATTTTGGATCAAGGTCTTTGACATTTACCTGTAATGTAAGAAACTTTTGTTTTTATGCAATAGAAAGGAAACGAGGGTACAGGTAAGCTACTAACAACTTTAAGATCAACTGAGGAACACTGTCATTGAACACACTGTGAACTGAATACACACTTGGAAGAGGTCTTTGCTCTTTTTTTAAGGATCATTTCCTTCTGATTATAAAGAAGTTACAGAAACGAATTTGAGATTACAGAAATGTAGGCAGAAAAAAAAACTGTAATGTGACCACTCAGCAGTGACCATTATTCACATTTTCATATATTTCCTTCTAATCTTTTTTCTATGCACATATATTTACGAACCTGAGATCATGCTGAGCATTGTTTTATAATCTGATTCCTCAAAATATATTAAAATGGTTAACTGTACATTTGAGTTCCACCTCAAAAATACAGACAGGATTCTGAGACGATGGCAGAGCACCAGAGATTTATCTTCCTACAGAGACAATGGTAACACTGGCAGAGTCTGTCTGATGTAACTATTTCAGATCTCTGGAGTCTATTGAAGGTTTGCAACTTTCAGGGGAAGGCATGGATATAAAATTGCAGTTAATTTTGATCTTGGTCAGTTTTAGTTCTTGACAAAATGGCAGCTACCCATACCTCACCCCCAAGCTCCATGGCAGGCAGCTGTGCACATGTTCCTGGAACAGTTTGCGGGAGCCAAGATGAACAAGAAGGACCCTGTCTTCCAAATACTGGGGATCTGTGCTGTGATTGCTGACTGCTGCTTCTGATCCCAGAGGTGCAAAGAGGCTGTGGCCATTGTTGCACCTTTCCCCATTGTTGCAAGGCCCTCCCCATCTGGCTGAAGGACTTGCAGGGGATTTAAAGGACCAGTATCTTTTCTCCACCCTCCTCACTTCATTTTCCTCTTTCTCCCCTCTTGGGAGCCAGACATTAAAGATTAGGGCATTCAAAAGCAACTGCATATATGAGGGAAACTAGAAAGTCACTGGGCATGCTCAAGGGAAGGTGCAGGCTCAGAACAGACCTGAGAAGACCCCCAAGTTTACACCTCAGGCTGTCCTTTGGCACAGAGACAGCCTACAATGATTAAAAACAAACAAAACTGCAAACCCTTGGAAAGGGGGAAATTCTGATTTCCAGAGTGACCATATTATTAATTTCAAATGTCCAGTTTTCAACAAAAAAATCACAAGCATACAAAGAAACAAGAAAGCATGGCCCATTCAAAGAAGAAAAATAAACCAAGAGAAACTGTCCCTGATAGCAGATCTAATAGATCTACTAGAAAAAGACTTTAAAACAACAGCCTTGAGGATTAAGTAATTAAAGGAAAATATAAAATCAAGAAAATGATACATGAACAAAATGTCAATATCAACAAAGAGGTAGAAAACCTAAAAAGAAACCAAAATTTTTTTTCAGAGCTGAAAAATACAATAACTGAAATGAAAGTTCACCAGAAGGATTCAAAGGCAGATTTCAGCAGGCAGAAGTAAGAGCGAACTTGAAGACAGGACAATGGGAATGATCAAGTCAGAAGAACAGAAAGGAAAAAAAAAATTGAAGAGTGACAGAGCCTAAGAAACCTGTGGAACATCACCCAGAAGACCAACATATACCTTGTGGTAGTCCCTAAAGGAGAAAAGAGAAAGGGGCAGAGACAATATTTGAAGAAATAATGGCTGAAAACTTCCCAAATTTGATGAAAAACATGACTATAAACATCCAGGAAGCTCAACAAACTCCAGGTAGGGTAACTCAAAGATACCCACACTGAGACACATTAAAATCACACTGTTAAAAGAGAATTTTGAAAGGAGCAAGAGATAAATGACTCAGTAATATACAAGGGATCCTCAATAAGATGATCAGATTTCTCATCAGAAACTTTGGAGGCCAGAAGGCACTGAACTGATACAAAGTGCTAAACAACAACAACAATCTGTCAATCAAGAATCCTATATCTGGCAAAACTCTCCTTAAAAGTGAGGGAGAGATTGACATACCCAGATAAAGAAAAGCTGAGGGAGTTTGTTACCACTAGAGCTGCCCTATATGGAACACTAAAGGGAGTCCTGCTGGTTACAATGAAGGGACATCAGACAGTAACTCAAAGCTGTATGAAGAAATAAAGATCTCAGTAAAAAATACGTGTGTAATTACAAAAGTTAGTATTATCATAACCATGGTAACGATACTGCTTACTGCTTTTTGTTTTCTACATGATTTAAGACTAATACATTTAAAAATTGGTCTAAAAGCTAGTATTACCAAAACTTTGGTTTATAACTCCAAATAATTTAAGAGACTAATACATTAAAATTATTAGCTAATGTTTTTGGATGCACAACATATAGAGATGTGATTCTGTGACATCAACAACTGAAAGGGTTAGGGATGGAGCTGTTAAAGGAGCAGAATTTTTCTGTTATTGAAATTGGTATAAATTCAAGTTTAAGAAGTAAATTTTGTGAAAATTAAACAATATACTTTTAAAAAATCAATGAATCAAAGAAGAACTCACAAGAGTAATTAGAAAATACTTAGAGATTAATGAAAATGGAATCACAACATTACCAAAACTTATGGGACACAGCAAAAGCAGTGCTAAGAGGGAAATTTATAGCTGTAAACATTCAACATTAAAAAATAGGAACGATCTCAAATTAACAATCTAATTTTACAACTTAAGGAACTAAAAAGAAAAGAACAAACTAAACCCAAAGCTAGCAGAAGGAAGGAAATAATAAAGATCATAACATAGATAAATGAAATAGAGAATAGAAAAATAGAGAAAAATCAATGAAACTAAAAGTTGGATCTCTGAAAAGATCAACAAGATTGACAAAGCTTTAATAGATAGACTAAAAAAAAAGAGCATTCAAATTACCAAAATCAGAAATGAAAATGAGGACATTACTACCAATTGTACAGAAATAAAAAGGATTATAAGAGAGTACTATGAGCAGCTATATGCCGACAAATTAGACAGCCTAGATGAAATGTGAAATGAACAAATTCCTAGAAACACAAAGCCTACCAAAACTAAACCATGAAGAAATAGAAAAATCTGAAGAGATCTTTAACTAGTAAAGAGACTGAATCAATAATTTAAAAAATCTCCTAACAAAGAGAAGCTCTGGATCTGATGTCTTCACTGGTGAAGTTTTCAAGGAAAACTAACATCAATCCTCAAATTTTCCCCAAAAAGTGAAGAGGAAGGAACACTCCCTAACTCACTCTATGAGGTCAGCATTACTCTGATACCAAAGCCAGACAACAGTACAAGAAAACTACAGACCAATATCCCTTATGCAAAGGTCCTCAAAAGAATACTAGCAAACCAAATTCAGCAGCATATTGAAAGGATTACACACCATGACCAAGTGGGATCTATTCCTGGGATGCAAGGATAGTTCAACGTAGGAAAATTGATCAATGTAATACACACCACATTAACAGAAATGAAGGGGAAAAACCATATGATCACCTGAAACAATTAGGAAAAACATTTGACAAAATTCAACACCCTTTCATAATAAAAGCACTCAACAAACTAGAGATCAAGCTTGATTTTAACCTTATAAAAGTAAAATATGTATATGGTAAAACATTTAAACAGAACACAAGGGTATACATGAAAAGTTTTTTAAAAAGTCTGTCTTTCCACATAAGACTCTAGTCTCTCCTCAGGGATAACCTTGGTTAACAATTTTGTATGTATCATTCCAGAAATTTCCTAAGCATACACAAGTGAGTAAATGTGAATACCAGTTTTTACACACATGTGATCATCCTATCTATAATGTCCTGTACCTCACCTTTTTTCTCTCAATAATATATCTTGATGGGTTCATATCAATACTTACAAAATTTGTAACGCCTAGGTTACTATATCCATTATGTGGGTGATATCATTTCTTTAACCATATGGACATCAGATTGCTTCCAGGCTTTTGTTAACAAACTTTGTAGCAATAAACACCTTTAAACATACATCTTTGTGTTTGTACATCTACGAGATAAAATCTTAAATATGAAATTGTTGGCTCCAAAGAAACATACATTTTAAATTCTGGAAAACATTGCCCAACTGTTCCTCAAATTGTCTGTGCCCTTAAGCAGATTTTGTTCTTTGGCAAGTAAAAGTGTTTTTAATTTTGGATTTCACACATTAAGAAAAAAAATAAGGTTTTTAAAAGTAGCAACTGCTTATTATGGCTGTTGCCTGTGAGGAATGACTAAAATATTGTACACACAAATAATGTCAGGAGTCCAGCTGCCTGATGGAGATTTGTCATTACTGCTTGTTGGCCAGGTTTTCAGAGGCAGAATAAAGTAGAAAACTGCATGTTGTACTGCAAGTTTGGATTTCCATTAACTTTCCATTTATAGTATCAGTAGCATGGCAGCAAGCTTAAGCCTTTCTGGCTACAAGGAGATAACATTTTCCGTTGTCTTAATTCAATAAAACAACACAAAATAGTGAAACTGATAAGTATTGAGAGGTTTTTTGCTGAATATTAATGACTTTTGAACCTACCAGCACATCTATTTTTAAATATCTTAAGGCATATGTTTAAGATAAAACAACCTCCATGAGATAAAGGTAAGTCTACAAAGTGAAGAAATCATTTTCATGGTAGAAAATGAAGTATCTTTACCATTGCCATGGGCTTCTCACTCTGGCAACGCTGCCTATTAGCTGTTAAGTACTTTACACAGCACCATGCAAATCATAGTCACTCAGTAAATACTGCTAGGGCCTGTAGACCCTGCGCTGTATAGGTTGTACCTACCTTAAAAATCAGTGCTCATCCTGGGCACACCCATGGCAACTAAGGACAGTCAGGCATTCCTACTGTGCCTTCCTGAAATTCTGTCTGTAGGGAACTATGCATTTCTAGGAAAGAGCGTCTCTTGCTGGAACCTTTCTCATCCTTCCTTGCCTTGGCAGGGCCTAGTAGGATGGATAGCGGTTACAGCAAGGCCCAAGGCATCTCTCTGAAATCTACATCACTGCAAATGCAACTACTAGACTAAGGATACCTTAGAATAAAATGTGTGCACGAAGATTATTTTAATCATAAAGTATGAAATTGGCAATCATGCACACAACAGCATTCACAGTAATAGCTAACCTTTATTGAGCATGCCAGCTTCTAGTATTAGTGAATGCTTTTTTATATACCAGAACTCTAATCACTTTCCATATATTAACTTACTGAATCCATACAACTCCATGAGGAAGGCACTATTATTTCCATTTTACCAATGAGGAAAATGAGGCACAGAGAGGTTAAGTAACTTCCCTATGGTCACAGAGCTAGCAGGTGGCAGACAGTGGAGATTTGAATCCTCTCTGACTCCAAAGCCGCTATCCTTTCTTGCACGATCTAGAAAGGCTCTATTTTCCATGCTTCTCCCCAGCTGAAAAAGGAAAAAGTCAGGAGCAATGTACCATGCTTGGAAGTAACAAGTAATGATTTCAAAATGCAGCGCATATGTTACCTTGTCTGAATCCTGAATTATTTTGACATTCTCTGTACCAAATTTTTCACCATAAAGTTTAACAAGTCTCAGGGAAATCTCCGAGAGGCCGGTGAGCTTTGGCTCTTTATAGATGTACTCCTTTCCATCCTCTTCTTCAAAAAAAGACTATTGTAAAGTTAAACATACAGTAAATTATAAGTAGTATGAGCAAACACAGTATTTAGAGAAAACCTACTAAATAACTAGCAATAATGTATTTGGAATAGATTTTTAAATAATAGTACTAAAAGCTACATGCCTATATTCACTCTTTTAAATTAAGTAAGTGAGAATTTTCAGACTCACGGTCATATGAACATATTATTGGCCTGAAGAGCTCCACACTTGATTTTTTTCATTCCCTGCATACTTACCTGATTTTTATTTGGAAACTTGCAGTACTAGATATTAAATATATATTTAAGAAGCCTAACATAAAATGAAACTGAAGGAAAAATGCAAATCTTATATGTTGTACTCTGACCTAGTGGATTTAGATATGGGAATGAAAGTGAACTTTACACTCACAAAAGAGGCTTCCTGCTGTTGTGATAGGCACTCCATCTAGACAGACTCCTAGGACCAATAACCGCTGCTATAGTAATCTAACAATTCAAAGGTGAAAGTTTAAAAAGAAAAACAACTTTATTAACTAAAGTATACTTACTTGGCCGTAAAAGGCAACTCTGAAGAAAGTTCCTAAAAGCCTTTTCTTTGTGTGCATAACCTCCAGAATTTTTGTGTAAGCTCCATGAAGAGTTCTATAAACTTGAGTAAGTTTCTGAAAAAAATGAGAATAAACTTTAGCTTTATGTTTTGGTTAATTACTAAATGTCTAAGATAAATGCACAGGGGGAAAAAAAGCAACACTATTTCCTTTTCAAAATGGTTTTGGTGGGGTAACTCACACTCCCCTCCCTCTTGGTCACGAAATTAAACAAAACTCCTTAACAAGTTTAGGTCACAGGGTGGAGCTTCAATTTGTCAAATGACACTGCCATTTCTAAATATTATGCTTCATTTCATTAATATACCAATGATAATGTATACTTTACAAATAATGTATTATTGACTACTATTTTCTATATGTCTGAATTATTTAACTGAAAGAGAAGCAGAATGCTTTGCTTGAGCCCTTAGGTGGAGTAAACAATCTGTCCAAGCACTTTGGAAGAAGAACATGAAATGCAGACACAAAAATGATGGTGTGAGCCTGTGTGAGGACGGCTTTTACACAAGTTCACAGACATTTTCAAAGAATATATTCTTTTCACACCCAGAAAACGGGCACGCACTGTGCAAAGAACGTTATCAAGAACATGAAAAGACAACCTACAGAACTGGAGGAAATATTTGCACATCACAGATTTGATAAATTTTCATATCCGGAAAATAAAAAGAACTCTCACAGTTCAACATTAAAAAGGCAAACATCCCAATTTAAAAGTGAGCAAAGGACTTGAATAGACATTCCTCCAAAGAACATACGTGAATGGCCAACAAGTACATGAAAAGATCTTCAAAATCATTGGTCATTAAGGAAATACTAATCAAAACCACAATGTGACACCACTTTATATCCACCAGGAGGGCTGTAATAAGAAACCAAAACAAGTATTGGTCAAAATGTGGACTGTGTACATTGCTGGGGGGAAGGGAAAAGGGAAAACAGTTTGGTGGTTACTCAGAAGTTATACATACAGTTACTGTATGACCCAGGAATTACCCTCTTAGGTATATATCCAAGAGAAGTGAAAACATGCCCATATAGAAACTTATACATAAATGTTTACAACAGCACTATTTGTAACAGTCAAAATGTGGAAACAACCCAAATGTCTGTAACAGGTAAATGGACAAACTAGCATATCCATACCATGGAATATCACTCAGCCACAAAAAGGAATGAAGTTCTGATACATGCTACAACCTAGATAAACCTCTAAATATTATGCTAAGTGAAAGGAGCCAGACACAAAAGGTCACATCTTGTATTAATCCTTTTTTATGACACATCCAGAACAGGCAAGTCCACAGAGACAGAAAACAAATTAGTGGTTACTAGGGGATGGAGGATGGGGTGGAGAATGGTTACCTAAAGGATATGGGGTGTTTTTCTGGGGTGATGAAAACATTTTGAAGCTAGAGAGGTGGTGGGAGCACAATGCCATGAATGCACGAAATGCCACAGAACTGTCCACCTGAAAATGGTTAATTGTTATGTGAATTTCACTTCAATAAAAAAAGGGGGAGCACAGAAGCAGATATTCTTTTTTGTGTGACTCGGGGGTTAGTTTTACTTTGTTTTAGTCCCCATTTTTCAGTTTTATGAGGTAAAACTGATACAATTTGATGCACATATACAATATATTGCATGTAAATACATATATACAATATACTGTGCATTTTAAAAATTTACATATATGTACTGTTCATTGTTTCTAAGTACAGTTTAGAGGTTTAGCTTTTTAAACTTACATAGTTATCAAAGGAATAAAGCCAATCACAAATTAAGAATCAACAGAATGCAGTAATCCAATCATAAAGGACAGTCAAAATGTGCTCACACATATTCAAGAAATCAATCATCTTAAGTTATAAATAATAAGCAGTTCATTTATATCCTTTTTTTCAGATTCCACATATAAGTGGTATCATATGGCATTTTTCTTTTGCTGGCTTACAGAAGCAGATATTCTTTCTCTAAAATTTTTTCCATTCATACTATTTCCTGCAGCTGAGCTCAATTTGAAGGAAGTTTCCTTACCTTTATGGTGTTATCTCTGACACTTTTCAGCCCATCTCACAAAGATATACTGAAAAATTACTTCATCTCAGGCAGAATGCTAGGGGATCTATACAGAGCCTTGCACCCCTACAAGGAAATAGGAGTAGTTCCCCTACAGAACATAGCGTTTCCTTTAATGTGTACGGAAGACATATTTTTCTTCTTTCCCTATTTAGTCAACTGAGTAGCAAAATGCTCCCTGGGTTTCTAATAGACTGATTTTCAACCTAAGAGTAAGAAAGTGGGTATTCTGAAACTTTTAAAAAGGTTCTTAGGATGTAATGCTTTGATCAAAGGGGCAGTGCCAATTCCTGTCTCATCTCACAGGCTATTCTTTGCCATCTACATGACCTAGATTTAATTATCTAACTCTTGCTTTTTAATATAATCATTTGAACATTAACTATGATTTTTCAGGCATGCCCCATATACACCAACAGTATGGCAAAGAGAGAAAGACCCAGAAAAAGTGAGTTTGCTCAGAGCCAGTTTGGAGCACAGATGAGAGCACTATATAGATGATATTAAATGTATGTTTTCACTCTTGGAAACTTCTTCAGCAACGAAAGACTACTTGCTATATTGAAGGATAAATTGCTTTAAAAAATGGCTTGAATCCTAAATCACCCCTTCCTAGCATAGGAGGGGTAGAAAATTATGATAGGGACTTAGAAACATGAAAATAAAGAATTCCTGTTCAGTGCTGGTGGCAACAGCTGTTCATCATACTGCTATTCTTTATTAACTACCCTTCATCAACAGTTTTATCCAGCCGACTAAATTGAAAAATTTCTCATAATAGGGCTATTACTAGTGTCTTATTACCTCCCTCACTGTCATCTGCCAGCACTTTTCATCTCCCCGTCAAACTGTAAAGAATTGAATCCTGCCAATGCCTCTTCCCAGGCAGCGTGGAAATCCAACAGCCTTTTTAGCAAATATTTAGTGAAGACAACATCAATCGTTTTATGCCATGAGGGAAAGAGGGGAGACTGCTAAATAAAAATGTTTTGAGAACTGCTGATATAATGTAAATTTCAATTTTAGATTTTTTATCCTTAATTTCATTTGGAAAATTTATATGAATATAAGGTAGGACTCTACTTTTAGAACCTCATAGCATTTTTTAAGGATAGTAACTTAAGACCAAAATAAAATATATAGACCAATGATGCAGATGTTTAAATTACCTACCTCGAACTCTCGACGTTTCTCATAAATTGGAATGATCAACTTGGAAATTTCAGAGATTACTTCATAACGTTCTGCTTTCCATAAGCCATCCACACATTGTTCTAGCAACTCCAGCAAAACTTCCTGTGTTGAGAGAAAAATGCAAGCAGGAATTAGAGATAGTTTTAGAGTTCTGGGCAAATGTATTTTGAACCATTTCAAGTTAATAAAGAACAGAATGTACTGAATTTAATGAAATGCACAGAAAGAGTACAGTTGTGTGACTGTATTTTCTAAATCAAATACTTGAAATATATGAAATTGAAACCATTCTTAAAAGTATGAAGTTAATATTGACAATAGTAAACTACATCTGTTTATTTTGTTTATCATGTAATGAGGATGTTAACTGTACTTACAAGTAGTGACATATAGACAGGAAGTATTTTTAAAAAGGGATACATTGTTCCAAACTGAGGATGTCATTGTCTAACAGGGTGAATTTCACTAAGCCTATAAATGTCCATTATTTTCCCTTTATGTTGAAATTGTATTACACACAAAAATATTTAGACAATTTGACAACTTTCAAGCTGTTGCATTAGTGACATAGGTGTTTATTAAAATGATGTGATTTTGGCCAAGAATTCTTCCTTCCTGTCTATTGGTTCTAAAATTAGTGAGAATGATATTATAATACCTCAAGATAGAGATCTCCGACTTTGCCATAATAACAGCTGCTCTAAAACAATTTTGTGAACTATCATCTCATGTTCTCAACAATAAGATGAGCCAATCACTCATGCTATCTATAAATCTTAACAGTTTGTTTTTATCTTAAAGAGATGAACTTCAGACCTGTAGAACTGACTGCTAAAACGGCTCTTCCTGTATGTCCTTGAGACAATTTTGAATTCATCTTCTTCCTAAACTCACTCTTTCACTTGTGCTTTCTATCTAGCCAGTGGCCACACCCTATAAACTCTTAGCTAGAAAACTAAGAGCAGTTTTTACTTTACCCTTTGTTATAAGTTGAACTGTGTCCCTCAAAAAGATAAGTTGACATCTTTACCCCCAGTACCTCACAATGTGACCTTATTTGCAAATAGGGTCATTGCAGATATGATTAGTGAAGGTGAAGTCATACTGGAGTAGGGTGAGCCTTCAATCCAACATGACAGAGGCATACAGGAAGAACACCATGTGACTACAGAGGCAGGGACTCGAGCAATGCAAGCTACAAGCCTAGGAAGGTCAAAGATTGACAGCTACCGCCAGAAGCTGGGAAGAGGCGAGGAAGGCTTCTACCCAGAGTCTCGGATGGAGCATGACCCTGATGACACCTTGATTGCAGACTTCTAAACTCTAAGACAATAAAGTTCTATTGTTTTAAGACCCCCAGTTTGTGTACATTGTTATGGCAACCCTAGGAATCAAATACACTCTCTTTACTCATCCTGTAATCAGTTTATCACCTAGTTCTGCCAGTTTTACTTCCTAAATACTTCTCAGATCAGACCCTTCCTCTCCATTTCTACTCTCGTTGCTAAGGGTCAAGACTGACTTTCTTTCTTTCTTTCTTTCTTTCTTTCTTTCTTTCTTTCTTTCTTTCTTTCTTCCTTTCTTCCTTTCTTCCTTTCTTCCTTTCTTCCTTTCCTTTCCTTTCTTTCTTTTTTAACATTTTTTATTGAGTTATAATCATTTTACAATGTTGTGTAAATTCCAGTGTAGAGCACAATTTTTCAGTTATATGTGAACATATATATATTGTCACATTTTTTTTCTCTGTGAGCTACCATAAGATCTTGTATATATTTCCCTTTGCTATATACAATATAATCTTATTTATCTATTCTACATTTTGAAATCCCAGTCTGTCCCTTCCCACCCCCCACCCCCTTGGCAACCACAAGTTTGTATTCTATGTCTATGAGTCTGTTTCTGTTTTGTGTTTATGTTTTGTTTTGTTTTGTTTAGATTCCACATATGAGCAATCTCATATGGTATTTTTCTTTCTCTTTCTGGCTTACTTCACTTAGAATGACATTCTCCAGGGACATCCATGTTGCTGTAAATGGTGTTATGTTGTCATTTTTATGGCTGAATAGTATTCCACTGTATAAATATACCACATCTTCTTTATCCAGTCATCTGTTAATGGACATTTAGGCTGTTTCCATGTCTTGGCTATTGTAAATAGTGCTGCTATGAACATTGGGGTGCAGGTGTCATTTTGAAGTAGGGTTCCTCTGGATATATGCCCAGGAGTGGGATTCCTGGGTCATATGGTAAGTCTATTCCTAAGGACTTCATTATTTTTTCCTAACTGATTTTCCTGCCTCCATCCTTGGCCCTTTCAAATCCACCCTCCACAAATCTGCCATAGGGTTCTTTTTGTGAAGTTTTTTTGGGGGGGTTGGCAGGGGAGGTGATTAGGTTTATTTATTATTTATTTATTCTTGGAGGAGGCACTGGGGATTGAACCCAGGACCTCCTGCATGCTAAGCATGCGCCCTACCACTTGAGCTATACCCTCCCCTCTTGCCATAGGGTTCTGATTAAAATGCAAACCAGACCACGTCCCTCTTGCTTTCTTAAAATCTCATGATGGCTCCCCATCATTCACAGAACTAAGGACAAGCTCTTTCATTTGGCACACTAAGCTTGCAGTGATCTGGCTGATACTTTTGTAATATCATCATTCATCATGCTCAGCCTTGTACTTTATCCCCAACAGCAATGAAGTACTATTAGTTTCCCTGAAGCACCATGGTGTTGTCTTAACTTTGTGCCTTTGTCCATGCTCTACCCTCTTATCTTTTAATCCCTTTCACTTATTTAACCCCTTTAAGAAAGCTTAACTGTCACCTCTTTCAGGATTCTTCTCCTGATCACAGAGTAGCAAAACACTAGACACCTATCTTTCTTACTCTGATAAATTTATTGAGTGGATGTTTATCACCATACTTGCCCATTTTCTTTCTCTTTGACTTTCCAAATAGGCTGAGACTCTTCAAAAGTAGGGACAATATTTTATATTGCTTACTAGTATGGTGACAGCACATAGTTGATGTTCATTAAATGTTGCTACTTGAATAAATAATCTGTATATTAACATTTAATAGTCAAATTAAAATTTCCAGCAACAGTGAGAAGGAAGAACTTGGGGGGAATTAAAAATCTGTTGCAAGCTAGTAAGGTTTGTCCCAGGAATGTGAAGTTGGTTTAGAATTAGGAAAAACTCCAGTGTAAACAGAATGAACCACATAAACAGAATGAAAGAGAAAAATGTGATCTCTAGCAATAGATGCAGAAAAAGCATTTGAAAAAACTCAACACCCCTTCATGATGTTAAAAAAGAACCCTCAGGAAATGGAATAGAAGAGATCTTCCTCAATGTGATAAAGAGCATCTACGAAAAACCTATAGGCTGAACACTCTTCTAATTTGGGAACAAGTCAAGAATGTCTGCTCTTACAACTTCTATTCAACATTATGCTGAAGGTCCTAGCCAGTGTAATAAGGCAAGAAGAAGAAAAAAGGCATAGAGATTGGCAAACGTAAAACTCTTTCTGTGCAGATGACATGATTGTGTATGTAGAAAATCCTAAAGAATATACAAAGTACTAAAACTAATAAGCGGATTTAGCAAGACTGCAGATTATAAGATCAGCATACAAAATCAACTGTATTTCTATATACTAGCAACAATAAATTGAAAAATAAGATTAAAAAATCAGGCAGTACTATTTCCATATATATATTATATATACATATATATATAAAAGACAAAGGAGCACATGAAAAAGTGCTCAACACATTAGTCATCAGGAAAACACAAATGAAAAGCACAATGACATACCAAGTCGTGTCTAACAGGATGGTAAAAATATAGAAAGATTAGCAACATCAGCTGTTGGTGAGGAAGTAGAGCAGCTGAAACTCTCATCAATTGCTGGTGGGAGTATAAAATCATCACGCCACTTTGAAAAGCTCTTTGGCAGTTTCTTATAAAGTTAAACATATAACTTCCCTAGGATCCAGCAGTTTCACTCCCAGGAGTGAACCCAAGAAAAACGAATGCATATGTCCACAAAAGGTCATAGATAAGAATGTTTAAAACAGCCTTATTCATAACAATCTCAAATTGGAAACAATCCAGAATCCATCAATAGGAGAATGGATTTAAAAATCATATGTCAATATAATGGAATATCTAGCAATGAAAAAGAACTTCTGATATACCCAACAACATGGATGTACTGCAAAAACATTAGGTTAAGCAAAAGAAGCCAGATACCAAAGGGTACACACTGAATGATTCAATTTTTATGACGCCAAGATACCAGCAAAACTAATGTACGCTGATAGAAATCAGGTAGTGGGGGTGGGGAAACTGACTGGAAATGGGCACACTGGAACTTTCTGGAGGGATGGACATGTTCTGTTTCTTGTTTGAGGTGGTTAAGTTGCATGGATATATACAATTGTCAAAATTAAGCTGTTCACTTAAGATGTGTGCATTTTATTGTACATTAGTTATATATTTTAAAACTTGCAAAAGTCAGAAATGGCAGTCTTAAAAACAAATTAATATTGGTTTAACTCATATATTTAAATAAGGCACTAAATGAACAACAATTTGTATTTTTCATTTCAATAAAACTTGTAAATCAATGGCATTATTTTTCCATTGGCTAGGGCATGAGGAAGAAGCCCTATTATAGAAACTAAACATAAAATGGCATTACGGAGAATATGATTCTATTTGTATATGTCAAATTAAAAGTATGTATAAATTATTACTGTAGAACACAAGAGTTCCAACAAATGTGTTTACATAGAAAACCGATCATAGTTCTTGACTAGTAAGAAATGTTACTGCTGTCTTTAAGAGTATAAAAAAAGGTCAGGCACAAGGCCATTTCTATGACTATGTTCAAGCTGCTGTTTGGAAGAAAGGACGTAACTTCAGTTGTGCTGAACCATTTATCGCCCACGAACTCCGCTGAATCTTTCTGCTGTCAGCCCACAAAAACTGGAGACCTTAGATGAAAATCATCTAAGTTGATCTAACTACAACTCCAGAAGTGTATTAACTTACCCAAGGCTTCATAGTCAATAACCAATCAACTGGGATTAAAATTCAAGTATCTTGATTCTCTGTTATGATTAACTAATTCAGCAAACATGTTTTAAATATCTACTCTTCTAGGTTCTAGGGGTAAAAGGAAACCTTGCTAACAGGTTGGTCAGCGAGAAAGCCTGACACTCCTGTAGCACCTAATGACTTATAAAGAGCCTTCACATTTATTGTGAAGTGATCAGGACAGTGTTAGTGTCTTTATTTTACTGATGAGGAGAGAGACCAATATAGAAATAGTTAGGAAGTAGAGCTTCTAGGCAGATATCACTTTAGCTAAATGAACTAGGGCTAGCCTGAGATTGCTTATATTTTTTTAAAAAAATTCATAAAGTATAAAGTGTGTCTCTCTCACTTTAACCTGACTGCTGCTTACGTTTCTTAATACAATCTTAAATATGTATTTCTATGGGACTTCAACCCTTTAAATCTCTCTGCTTTTTGTTGTTTGTTTCTTTCTGTTTTTGTCTCCGCATTCCCTAACTGTGGGTGTCTGTATGATTCAGTCCTCGGTTGCCTGGCCGTCACTTGCTATATTACTTCCCGTCATCACTCTGCTTTGGTTCTCACACAGCTATGACTTCCAGATATGGCTCTCCAACCCTGATCTCTCTACTTAGATTCAGTTCTGAATTTCCAGTGGCCTGATGTTATTTCTATTTCCATAGCCTTTCACTTCCAATTCAACACACATCAAACACTGAATTCATCATCTTCCCTGTAAAATCCTCCATCCGTCATTTTTCTATACCAAACTTGAAATCTCGGAGCTACCTCTGATTCTTCTCCAATAGCCATCAAGTCTTCCTCTTTTCTTCACAGTGTTTCCTGAATCTGTCGCTATCTGGGTTTAGGCCCGACTGCCTCACGTCTGGACTCTCAGGGCAGCCCACGCTCCAGCCTCCATCCATCTACCTCCAATACATTTCCCGTATTACCGCCAAATTAACCTTTCCTCTTCCTTGCTTTCATCTTGTCATTATTCTGCTCAGAAACCTTTGATAGCAATTCAACATTCTACTCAATAAAGCCCTAACATTCCAAGTTTCTCAAAATCTGACCTCAGCTAGTACTCTTCTCTGTAGGAACCCACTGGCTTAGCCAAAAGGATCCATTCACTGTGCCCTCGAACATGCCTTCTGCTTTTCCACCTCTTAACTTTTGTCCCTGCTATTCTCTGCTGAAATAACTTCTCAACTCTGACTCTGCATGGAACATACTGTCTGTATTACTCAGATGGCACTGTCTTGCTTTTTTCCATTTCATGTATTATCTCTTCAGATAGACACTGGAGGTCAGGGATCAGCCGTACCTAATTATTTTATAGCTCCTATATCACCAAGTCCAAAGCCTTGCTCGTAAGTCAGTGCTCAACAGATATTTGTTGAGTGACAACTGAAGCTGTTTGCTATCCATAAGAAGTTAAGAGCAGAAATTTTCCATTTTTAAATAAATACTTGTATGCATCCTCTGTTTAGCTGTTACATTGTTAACTATTTTTTATGGAGATTTTTTTCCAAAGTATGTTGACTCTGATCTAGTTACTGGGATGGTGATTTGAGGATGATAAAGGGTATTATTTCTAAAACCAGACAATAAGAACAGTTCCAGAGATAGGGCTCCACATTCCAAACAGGAACATCTTTTCCCTGGGCAGTTTTAATGCTTACAGTTCATCAACCCTTAGTTACCATCCAGATTAAGTTAGCTGTAATAATATTTTAAAGTAAATAAATTTTAAGAAGTTAAATTTATGTAATTGGCAATGCAGGGCCTGGAATCTTACTTCGCTATAATGGACATCCATCATTCCAGCATCTTCTTTCATTGCTCCTTCTTCATCTATATTGGGAGTAATTTTCTTGAAGGCTGAACATCCATTAGGGAATAATTCTGTGTGAATTAAAAAGCAGTGAAGTGAATTTATCTTTAAAAAGTGTTTTGTAAATAACAGATAGCCTTACAGAGATTAGTTACCCTTAAAAATAAACAAGTATCTTTGTAAGGATCAAAGTCATAAGTGTAATTTTTAGTTACCAAAAACAAGAATTTTACAAATCATTTCTAGCTCCTATACATCCTACCAGTCTTTTCCCCGAAAAGTGAGTTCAAGTTATTTACAAATAAGTTTCATTCTCTGACTATGCATCATCTTCAATGACTAGCATAGTAAGTGTTTTCCTAGTGCAATCTAAAAGTTGGTATTAAGGTAGTTACACTTCGATCTTGTGTGCGTTTATAGCCTGTCACCTAAACAAAGAGGGCATGTACTTTTCAGGTAACCAATGAAAGAGCTTCCCTAACCATCTCTAGCTCCTCATTTCACTGGAGAATTGGAAAAGAAAGTAGGTTGTTGGCCTAGCCTAGGACTTGTAAAGAGAGGGAGGATATAAAAGAGATGGCAGGGATGAAGCATCTTTGGAGAAATAGAATGGAAGAACCAGAGCTTCTGGAGTCAGACAGGCACAGCTCTATCACTAATTGTGTGATTTTAGACATGTTTATCTCTCTAGGACTGTAAAAAGTTTCATCATCTGTTAAACAAAGATGATAGCTACCTTATAAGAATTAAATGAAATGTAAAGTGTTTAGAACAAACCTGGAAAATAACAAGTGTTCACTGACTTATTATTACCAAACAAAGCTACCAATAAATAAACTAGTTTTCTCAAGATAAAATAAAACAACTGCTAGCAGCTGGTATAGTAAGTGATTCTGCAGCTGAACCCTTGGGAAATAGGAAGTGAGCTCAAGCTGAGAACAGCTGCTGTAGGATTGTGGACCAAATTGTTACTGTCAAGCGAGAGTCTGGGTATAGAAGGCCACGTGGTTGCCCCACAGATTCTGAACAGGGGAACATGTCCAAACACTTCTCCTGTGGTTGCCTTTACCCCTATCTAAGTGGGCTGTCATTTTAGAGTTAAGGACAATTCAACCTCTTTATAACAGAATCTGCTAGTTAGCGGGAAATGACTGGTCACAAGGGAACAAACAACTTTTGCAATCTACAACCTAATAGTGATGCTTAGAAATGACGACATACTCACAACTAAATATTCGGTAAGCTTCCTGGTGTTAGAGGTTGGGGAAGGAAGAGGGAAGGTTTAAGAAAGCCAGACCTCATAATGAGGAGATTTCTCAGAATTCTGATGGAAAGGGTCATGTATTATGGCTTGGATTTTGCCATCTCTTCTTGTCTAAATGAAAGCTAACTAGACATACATTTTCTCGTAAGATGCTTGACAGAACATGAGTTATCAAGTAAGCATCACTCTTCTATGAGAGAGATGGAATTCTGGTAAGGCAAGATGGGGGTTATTCTGAAGTACTTTTTCAAAAATGGAGAAACACAGGGGGCAGTAGTCAGTGGATTTCTGTTAAGGAAGAAAAGGGAGAAATGAAAATGAGATTTATTTTGATGCAATAGACTTTAGAGCCATTTTTGTTCAAAGAAATTAGGTTTTAAGAGACGGTAAGATAGCACACAACACATTTCATTTCTGAAGATAAGCATGCCTAAAATGGTCTATAATAGAATTCTAGGAGAGTTCTATTCAAAGTAATGGACCACAAGATAAGGAACTGCACCAGAATGTAAATCATTTCATTTCCTTCTTCAACGAAGTCTTTCTATGAAACAAAAATCAGCTGAACTAACCAGCATGCTCAGTGACACAGCTGATTTACATTCAGGTTAATACTCCTTATCTTGTTGTGGACCAGGAATAAACAGTCTGGCAGCTGGTCCATGGCCCACTCTGAGCAGTTGTGCACTGGGAGAACTTTTTGAAAGTTAGGAGAAAACATCCCACTTGATTACCTCTATGAAGTCCAGAGCCAGGCAGTACGGAAGAGGGCCCCAAAACTTGAGTGAAGAAATAATCTAGTCTTTAACAAGGAAAAGGGTCAATCTCTGAAGGCCTCAGGCAGCTAGGTCCGTGACTGGGGAAAAAATCCTGCCTATTCCAAGGATATTAGTATTTTAAGTGATTCCCCAATCTAGGGTTTTTCTAGAATGCTACAATTTTGAGGAGCACAAAAAGGGGCACATTCCTCTGCCTGAGATTCGATGAGGCTAAAGCATCTTGAAAGAGTCTTCTCGTGTGTATCTTAAGTAGAAGGATGGTAAGTTACGGTTCTTCTCAGAAACAAACAAGTCAACACCTACTTTTGGACTTTGTTGTCTGCATTATCTGCTGGAAAGACTACTGTTGTGGATTTTCAGCTTCAGAGTCCACTATTCTTGTTAAGTATATTACCTTGATTCCTATACCTGATGACCTCTCTCTCTCCCTAGAGAAGCCTATATATATCCCCTTGTTTGCTTAAGTTATCAACACCCACCAAACTATCCATAAGAGGACTCGTTTGTTAGGGTCTTTAAAATGCTTGGGGAAAATTCCGATTCTCTTTAGTCTTAGGAAGATTTTCAGATGAAACAAGCTGCTGAATCTAGAAGTGGTCAGTGTATATATCCCAACAGAGGGCGGCCTGTGTGTGAGGGCTCTCCCGTAGCCCCGTGTAGTATGTGTAGTATGCCATAAGGTGGTCTTGGAGAGTCTGCTTTGAATTTTTCTGGTATGTGACCCAGATTCCTGACTTTGCCCTTCATAGCTATAACTTCTGTATTCCTGATGGCTGTCCTAGGGGAAGCAAGATGCAAACTGTCTAAGTAGAGACCACTACCTTGAACACAACTTATCCCATGAAAAGAGTAAGGAGGAGTTTGAAGGATGGGAAAGCAGCCCAAGCCTTGGTAAGGTAAGTCTGCTAGTCAGAAGAGGGCTAGCAGGTAAGAGCCTAAAGAGGAGGGCAAAAAGGGAAAAAGCTGTGATTGGGAAGGAGTTGGAGAATAAAAAGCTTTGCAGAACTTAAGCTATCAGATGCTGGGTACAAAGGCTTGGGAAAGGGAACAACATTACCCTATAAGGCATGAAAAGAACAGACTCTATGGGAAAGGAAATTCCTTTTGGGATGATGGAGGAACCCTACAGGCCCGAAGCTTTGCTGAACCTCGGATGCTGTGTGGTGGTGGAAGAATGCAGAGACTTGACTCTGGTCTTCCCCGGGGGAAAACAGTTGTGTACTCTCTCGGGACGAGAAGAGAGAGAGGTACATAAGTCTAGTCTCCAGAGAATGAGATCTAGAACATTTTGAGGTTCTCAGACAAAACAGAAGTAAGGAAATTTAGATCTGTTTTTTTTATCATATATGTTTAGGGTAGGAGTAACTAACACTTAGTATCGCCACTTCGAGGTAACTTAGGGAAAAGGAGGAGAATGATCATCCTTAAGGTCTCTGGTACAAAGAGCAGGTGCTCTGGCTGCCTTAAAGAAGTCTGAGGCTGGGGGTGTGGGGCAGGGAGAACTGCACCCCTCCTTCCCCTCCCCCTTTCAGTTCAGTGCTTGAAACATGAAAAAAAGGATCTAGAAATGGTCCCTCACTGGTGTTCTGTGGTCACCCCTGCTTACTTAGGCAACCACCCAATGGGACAAACTTTTTTTCTTTTCTTAAAAACTCTAAACAGGAGAACATCTGCCTCCAATGTGTCAGCTGTAGCACTTCATTCCATCTTGATGAAAAGAAAAAGCTTTATAGTGACTTCAAGAGAAACGGCATAGGACTTTGAGAAAACAGAAGAAATTTTGGCAGTTGATATGCCAGAGATTTTGTCGTCACTGCAAAGGGCACTTGATAGAAAACAAAAGGCTTTATAATTGCTCAATTCTTTTTGTCAAATAAGTTTGTTTTAAGTGTAAATACAACTTTTTTTCAGTTCTACACTCAAATGTACGTTTATTTACTCTGTGAATATCCAGGTCTTATCTAGGTCTGGATTTCTCAGACTGGATGACAGGTTAACAGATTAAGTTTTTAACCTGTGTTGTAAATTAGTGATCTTCCTTGGTATGACTCTCAGGTCAATCAGCTAATTAACAAAACGTGTTTTGGATTACTGGAATGATTGAAGCTAAGGGGGAAAAAACCCTGAGGATTTCACTACTGCCATCATCTTAGAATAAGATTTTCTAGTTTAAGCGAGTAGAATTTTCCAGGCATAAAAATAGATGGCACCTATAAATAAATATGTAAACTCCTAAATTTAACATTATTTTTTGTTGAAAATGCAAAACATCATTTTTTTTCCTACTCAGGGAAGGGCTCTTTAATTTCTATGAAGAATAAATTCTAAAAGAAAAACCTTGAAGGTAGTATGAAATATTTAAATGATTAGTTAAAAGCACTGTTTCCACTTGTTGAATCATGTCACACTGTTTGGTGTTCAAGCTAGCTGTCTCAAGCTAATGTCCAAAAAAACCCACAGCAATATTTATATGTTTTAGTTGCTATTTTGTACAGCCCTATAGTTATATTTCAAAAGCTTAAGGACTGAAAATGGAATAAGTAATTCTTCATTTTTGCTTAAGTTTTAAGGTCGTTGCACTTGTGAAAAAATCCTAAGGAAATATTTTAATATATTTAACTATTTTCAATATCTAAAGGGTATAAGTTTATAGTTAGTAGATATAAAACTCTTATTTCAGATTTGTACTAATTAAAAAGATGAGGTAATATTAACCTGATTTATCTGAGAGATACACCTAAAACTTTATTTAGTATCATGTTTAGGGTTCTCATATTTGTTAGTTTATTGGAACTGCAAGTGTGCAATTTCAATATTTATTTTTACAGTAATTTCACAGGCATACCAGTGATACAGTAAAAACCTCTAACAGGGCCTTTTTTCATAATTAATCTCATTCTCCATTTTAAAACCACATATGCACTAAAAGGAGAATACCAGAGTATACCAATTTCAGAAACTTGGATTGCTCTAAAGAATTTTAGCATCAAACAGAAAGTATCAAATGTAAAATATAAATAAAATGAATCTACATTTTAGTCATACCATGTTTGGGAAGAAAGATATATAGTTAACTGTAGGAATTCTGGAATTAAAAAACAAAACAAAACATGGTTCTCACAGCCAAAACCACAGTGATGTGACTCCTACAAGATGGTTTCATTTAGCCCTCATCTTAACTCATTTGATTGCCTGCAAGGAAACAGCTTGACCATTATGAGAGCCAGTGGAAGATTTCCTTGCAATGTCCTTTGCCAATCAATTTTTAAACCTAACTCAACTGTTTTATTATTTAAGTAGTTGTTACCACAGTTAACAATATTAATTTTGGAAAGGAAGCTTTCAGGCAGATTCCTCAATTGGACTTGCTGGATCCTGAGCCCTTTACGACCATGACTCTTTTGTCTCCACTCCCACAACCAGCCTCAGCTCTATTAAGACACAGATATCTAACACTGTGTAAGTTTAAGGTGTATTTGTTGATTTGATACATATACATATTGTGAAATGATTAACAGGGTAGTGTTAATCACCACACACAATTACCATTTTGGCAGGGAGTAAGAACATTTAAGATATACTCTCTTACCAACTTTCAAGTATACAACACAGAATTATTCACAATAATCACTGCACTGTACATTAGATCTCCAGAACTTACCCATCTTATAAGTGGAAGTTTGTACCCTTTGACCAAAGTCACTCCATTTCCCTACCCACTGGCCCCCACCATTCTATTCTGTTTCTACAAGTTTGGCTTTTTAAGATTCCACATATAAATGAGATCACACAATATTTGTCTTTCTCTGTCTGACTTATTTCACTTAGCATAATGCCCTCAATGCCCTATGTTGACACAATGGCAGGATTTCCTTCATTCCTGTAGCTGAATAATATTCCATTGAGTATGTGTGCTGTAGCTTTATCCTTTCATATGGATCCATTTCATATGTTTTCATGTTACCAACTAGCATCCTTTCATTTCAGCTTGAAGAACTTCTTCCAGCATTTTTTGTATGACAGATCTAATGGTGAAGAACTGCTTCAGCTTCTGTTTTCTGGGAAAGTCTTCATCTGTCCATTTCTGAAGGACAGCTTTGCTGGATGGAGCATTCTCGGTTGGCAGGTTTTTTTTTCCTTTCAGCACTTCAAAAGTATCACCCAATGCTCTCCAGGCCTCTAAGGTGTCTGCTTATAGTATCCCTTAGATCATGCAGATATTCTTGACCTTTTTCCATTTTTCTTTTTTCTCCTCTGGCTGGATAATTTCAAAAGACCAGAGATCCAGCAACAGGATGAGGGAGTAGGAATATGGCTGAGGCACATGGAACACTGGGGGTGCCCATGGGCCAGTTGTAGGGATCCACAGGCTAAGTATCTCTAGTGGCTTGTTGGTAGGATTTTTGATGCAATCTGTGATATGGTTAGTAGGATCTATGTTCCTTTAATGCCCTCTAAAAGTCCTATGTGCTGCTCTCCCATCCTCTTCCTGTCCCCTCTTAGTCATTCAGTTCACAACTCAGTACTCTGGATGGGGCAAGAAAGAAATGGGCTTCTTTGGCAGCATCCTGTACTGCTAGGAAGGCCAGGTACCCACTCACATGCTCCCTTTTCCCTGCAGAAGAAATCACGGGCAAGAAGGCCCTCTCTTGTCACTGAGCTCTGTCACCTTGGAGAAGGGGCAACATGAGTAAAATCACACTGTTCCTCTTACCCTCTCCAATGCATTCAAACTTGTATTATTTTTGCTCCAACAATATGCTGGAACTTCTCCACTGGACTTCTGGACTTCCCTCAAGGCTCACTCGTCTGTGGGTGATTATCTAAGACAGTGTTCTCCAGAGGCTCCAGACTGCAGCTGAGAGGGGCTGGAGCCATCTAATAGGTCACTGCAGGGTCCACAGACACGACTGAGATCTGTCTGCCTAATACCCAATACATAGGTGAGCAAAACTCCTCCCAGGTCCCTTGGCATAGGGTGCTGGATCCCACAGCCCTGACAAAGGCACTTTTGTCTGTGGTTGGATGCCAGATTGTTGTGGAGGCGGGTATACAAAGGAGGACGCCATCTTGCTGATATGCCACCTCCCTTTTTAATACCAAGATATTATTGCACTAAAGTGGCTGTAGAGATTTAATCTGTGGGCAGTTGCTGGTGACGCTGAGGCAGATGAGGGGAAAATAAGTGATCTATATTATCCAGAGCTTCTCACACGCCCTGAGAAGAATTTAATTTGTGGCAGTTTTCCAGGGAGACAGTCTTGGAAAATAAACATTGGGCATCAGGTCTGGCCCTGTATCATTTAACTTATTCTTGTACTCTTAATGAAAGCAGAAGGCAGAGGAACAATCCAGTTTTCTTTTATAAAAATTTCTGTTTAACACTGAATGAGGCTAAAGGTGAACATATTTTTCAGAGTTCAATCTTATCATATTCATAGTTGCAGGCTACAAAGATAAAAACTCTCGTGCTAACTGAAGTTCTCCCTATCTCTAAGAACAGAAATATCTTACTTTTTCGATGAAGAAACTCTGCAACCAAAGCTGCCACATGGACATAACACATTGCGGCCTGAAAAAGGATGACAAATAAAGAACCGTCAGACTGTGCTCCAGGGGTTTGCAGGGCTGTGTTTAGAACAAAGCCTTAAGAAGTCACCTCTGAGAAATCTCCATTTTTTATATGAATCTTGGCCATGCTATCAAGCCAGGTCTTCCTGAGCTCTGGGGTGCTTGCATAGGACTTGGCCAAGCTATACTGGAGATCAATCAGCATTTCAGGGTCTTTCTCATGCTCCTTCATCTGAGCAGTGGCCATAAGAACGGTACGGATTCTCTTGGTCAAGTCTTTGACTTCTGTGGGAAAAGCAGTTGCCTAATTTCAAAATAAACAAAAAAAGACATGTTTATCAGTACTACTGATATGCTCTAAGCCTCAACATCTAATCCTAAGAATAACATACAACTTTTACCCCTTGTTACAGTTATTGGTCAATTTGGTTCTTGGTTCTTGGTATGCCTAAAGAGTTTTAAAGTAGTTCTTTTAAAAATATCCAACTAGCTCAGGCTTCAAGGGCACTGAACTTGATGGCAGTATATTCATAATACATAAGAGCATGGACTCAGAAGCCAGACTGACTGACTTTGGACCCCAGCTCCACTATTGTGACATCTACAGCCATGAGGGTAATTTGAATTTGCTATTATAGTATAATTTTAGTTACAACAACAACTAAAAACTGACAGCTTACTATGCAGCAGGTAGTGGCCTAGGTGCTTTACATGTTTTAAATTTTACAACAACCTTATGAATTAAGTACTATCATAATTCATTTCACCAGTGGGAAAACTGAGGCACACAGCTTGGCCAAGGTATCGCAGTTATAAGTGATAGAGACAGGATTTACACTCCAGGTGTTTGGCTCCAGAGCTAGTGATCTGAGTCACCCTTCCATACTGACAAGCATACCTGTCCCACCTACTGACTACCACATACACTAAGGTGAAAACCATACTGCAAAAATTCCCAATTATGCAAGTAAAAATTTATGAATCACAGAATGCTCTGAAGAGTTTAAAGAGATCATTGACCTCTCTCAGTGTAGTTTTTGTCCACAAAAACATGAAGTTCGTTTCCTCTTTATCCTGGGCACTATTTAAAAAGTCCTATCACTCCCTATTAACTAGAGTAATCACAATTATTTGTAGGATTCAAAGATGAGTAAGGGACAGTGGAGGAGGGTACAGCTCAGTGGTAGAGCGTGTGCTTAGCATGCACAAGGTCCTGGGTTCAATCCCTAGTACCTCCATTAAAAACTTAAAAAAAAAAAAGATGAGTAAGGGACAGGTACAGAGGTTAGGGAGCTTTTCAATGTGAATGTAACCAAATGTGGAGAAAATCATTTCTAAGTGCCTTCTTTAAAGATCTCTTTAAAAACGAATTATATACATGAAGTCCCTTCTTATATATTAATAGAGATTCCATTTACTGGGGGAAAGGCATACCTTGTTGTAATAGGGTTTACTGGTAATGACTGCCCTACCAGAATACAATTAAGTCATTTCAGAAATGAGTCATGAAAAGGAGGCAGGTATAGCTCAGCAGTAGAGTGTGTGCTTGGCATGCATGAGATCCTGTGTTCAATCCCCAGTACCTCCAATAAAATAAATAAACCTAATTACCTCCTCCTCAAAATAAAAAGAAATAAAATAAAATAATAATAAAATAGTTGGACCAAAAAAAAAAACCAAAAACCGAAAATGAGTCATGAAGATTTCCTATCAAGGAGGGCTAAAACAGACCCCATTTACTTTGAAAAAGTTGCTAATCCAGCTTTTATATAACATGGAATTAAGGATGGTAAAAACTGGTAAAATAAACACTTAGGGTGTGAGTAAAAGGTCCTAAATGACAAGAGTTGTTTCTGTGCTCATGGGATTAGCTGGAGCATATACCGATCTCCTGAGGAACCAGAATAACTGGCTGAAAAGCAAACTTTCCCAGCCTGAGAACGCTGGCACTACTCAGTGTTTTTTTCAGTCTAAGCAACATTCCTATGGGAATATTTTTTGGTACATAGATTTGACACGTCCCAAGCATCAAGTATGCTGTGACTGTGAGCTTTTTTTCCAGATTTTACACAACTTGTCAAATTATGCTGAAAGATGACCTTTCCCAAGAATGGGGATGATTCCTCTGGGAGGAAAAGTTTTCTATCAGCAAAGGATTCTTCTTCCCTTGTACACATGCGTCACTGAAGATCAGAACCTGCTCTCCATGCAACAAAACAACAAATGAATTTTTACAATGTTATAGGTTTTAAGCATATAGGTGGGAAAGAGGACTGGTGGTCAGGGTCTTGGGCTTAGCCTCAGCCAGCTGGTGCCTAAGAACCACAGCCTTAGACTTGGGTTTGCCAATAAGTATCTCTGGCAAGCCCCAATCAGTTAACAGACGATTCTTGAAACTCAGAAAATCATCAAATAATGAATCCCTTCTGTGCCACTGGGCCATTCCTCATCTGCTGGCAAGTGAGATTTTGTGAAATTTCCAACTCAATGCTTAATTAAACAGTCTCATGAAATGGTAACAACTGTTACGAAAGGACTCATTTCTTTTCGGAGCAAGTTTAAAAATCAAGCCCAGAAGAAAATTCAGATCCTATCAGTAACAACTATGTATATACACAGTACAGTCATCCATCCATCCCTTCAACTAAAATTGAGTATCTGCTGTGTAGCAGGCAGTGTTCTAGGTGCTCGAGGTACCGCAGTGGACAAGACAAAGCCTTGACTCATGAAGTTCACATTCTATAGACGCCATACTAGATAAACGCTGTGAATCCCATGAACTCTAAGGAGTGTAAACTTCCCTGACAGTAAAGGAGGTTCTGATTTATTACTTGAAGTGAGAACATACCTTCATAGGTCTGTCACTATTTGCGAAGTTATTGATAATGAATAAAGACTCCTGAAATCTTGATCCTCCACTTAGTGCTACGTCAGCTATCAGTTGGCTTACAGCAATGATTATCTGTGGGAAGAAGCAAACACTGTTTTTCAAATGTCTTTTGAACAAAGGCTGCTCATTTGCATCATTGTTTAAAGCCATAGGCACTCATCTAAACTGCTTCTTTTAAGGGTTCTACCTAGCTCCATCATAATGTATTTTCTTCATACATGAGGGGTTTTAATTCTCTACTGAAAGAGCAACTTCCGAGGTTTCCAATTTCAAATTTTACTGGCACTTTTCTTGATTAGATGTGAAAAACTTTTCAAAGCTTTTGGCACAGCTAGGTCTAAAACCATTTTAATAGTGAACTGAAACAAGGGTGATCAGGTCTCTACTTTCAGTATGCTTGCTGGGTCGTAGCTATGGCAAAGTTGGGAATAAATGAGATTTTTTGATGGTATCTCAGTCCTTTTCACTAGTCCATTTTCAGCGTGCTGGACTTCCAACTCCAGCGCCTCAGCTCCCTTCTTTGTTTCTGACTAGGGCCTATTTAGTTTAGATATCAGTATATGTAATGGCCTTTGATGGTGTTTTGTAATCTCTCCGGCTCCCTTAGATGAATGCCTGAATAATTCACGCTAAGTTGTTAATGGCTGGAAGCTTTACCCCTGATCCTGAGACAAGATACCATAGGAACTAGGAGTGCATGCTCTTGAGTCAAACTGCCCTAGATTCAAATCTTGACTTTATCAACTATTCACTGGCTTTGGGAAAGTTATTTAACTGTCCTGTGCCTCACTTTTCTCATTTGCAATATGAGGGTGATAACATTATCTGCTTTATAGAGCTGTTATGAGCATTAAAGAGATCATAATCTTAATACTAGTACTTAACCATGGCTCTAAGTCTGCACATGTATTAATGCATTTATATTTGAATAAAGGACTTGGGAGAACTGATGTTTTAATCTAGAAGAATGGACCCTAATGGGGAATTTCAGACAGACTAGCACACTAACTGAAGGAATGGTTTGGGGGAAGGTTGTAGTCAAGTGACACCTCACATAAAAGCAAATATTAAAAGCCCTAACATATAATGCTGGCCCTAGTATCCAAAAGTAACTATACAGAAGATTTTTCTAGGAAGAATATACTTCTATCAGAGTTTCACATTACTGATGACATTTCTGAAAAGCTGCTTATGGCTGTTTCCCCATTTATAACCCAATAGGACAGACCACGGCAGTGAACATAGAAATATGACCAAGGATTTCCCATATTACGAAGAGGGCTACTGAGCCAAGAAGTCCCAACTGTAGTTTAGTTCAGAGCTGTTCCATCAAATAAGCAAAAAAATATGGAGACACTGAATAGCAACTACCACATACCAAGTGTCAATTACGTGCTAGGCATTTTGTTCCTGGCACTACACATACTTTATTTTTAACCTTCGTGATAACCCTGCAAGCTGAAACATACTTGGCCTCATTTTACAGATGACGTAAATAGTTAAGACGGATTGAGTAACTTGCCTAGGGTCACACAGTAAGCAGCTGAGCTATGATTTAAGCCCAGGTAGGTCTGATTCTAAAGTCCATGTTTTCCACTAAAGCCTTGAGACTTCTCTCATTTTTTTTTTTGTTACTAACAGGGCATGCTGGAACATGAAAAAACAAGTGTTTTGTTTGTCACTTAATCATCTCATTTAATCCTCACAACAACCCTATGAAGTGGGTATTTACCATTATTTTACATATGAAGCAACTGAGGCACTGAGAGACTAAGGAAGTCACTTGCTAAGGTCACACCGCGTGTAATAGTCCTGGAATCTGAATCTATGCTCTTAACACCTATGTCCAGGGCAATGCTGTCCAATAGAAATATCATGTGAACCACATATGTAATTTTAAATTGCCCAGTAGCCACATTAAAAAGTAAAAAGACATAGGTGAATTTTCATACATTTTATTTAACCCAATATATCCAAAATATCATTTCAACATACAGTCAATACAAAACAATTGAGATATTTTACTTTTTTTGTACTTAACCTTCAAAAGCCAATGTGTATTCTATATTTACAGCACATCTGGATTCAGACTAGCCGCATTTCTAGTGCTAAATGGCCACATGTGGCTAAGAGCTGTTGTATTGGATTGGACAGCTCAAGATCTTGAGGTAGAGGCTAAAGATTGAATAGAAGAAAGCAGAGGAGTTTTGGTTTCACACTGACCTGCAGATGTGTCCTCAAAAAGGTTTTCCTTTTGGTATACTCAAAGTTGTTTCTCATCAGAAGATACAAAAGTGCAGATGCTTCATTCCTGGTGGAGCTAATCTTCGATGTGCAGCACTTTAAAACCTCATAGCAAAATGCAGCACACATGTTTACCCTTCCTTTGAAAAAGGCTGAGGGAAACTAAGGAACAGGGAAATCATAAACAAGGATCTGAAAACCCAATCATAAAAATCAATCAACTATCAAGTGCCTACTCTATTCTCAACTAAAACTATGCTGGGTGCTCTGAGGATACAAAATTAACATAAGACTAGGGCTCTGCTCTAGAGAACCCAAACTAGTTACAAACATAAAGACTAGCGTGTAGCAATGACAGAACAATTCCAGTCACTATACAAGCCTCTACAAAAATGTCAGGTACTGACTAAAACTGCTACAGATCCAATAAGAGCTCATGGAGGTCTGGAAAAGAAGGTAAGTAGTTTCTCGGTAATATGTATTGGATTAACGACTGACTGAAATGATGAATAATTAACACGTCTCAATTTGGGCCTTAAGAATCGGAAGGACAATCTGCATTACTTTTTTGCTTTATATTTAAACAGTTCCTTATGTTATGAACTTCCAAATGCTGAGAAAATTACAGCAGGAATCCATTCAGCAAATAAGGTTAATCTTTTAATAAAATGGGGTATCGATGAAGTGTACACACACAAACATAAACCTGTGCATCCCTTACTCATAAATGCTGGTGTTTAAAATACATTTGGGCATAGAAAAAGAACATACAAGTGACTATTTAATCTTCAAAACAGGCAAGTGGCTGCTACTTTGAGAACGTATTCTGCTTTGTGGAAGATAAACTATAAGATCGGCTTATTACAATCTCCTACGCTTACGTGTCTAGACAAGCACGTAGAAGCTGCTTCAGGGTCCACAATGGATGTTTTTCTGGGAGTGTGAAGCTAGAGGGCCACTCTTTCTAAATGACTTCTCAGAAATATTGAATTTAAACCCATATTATACAGGAATCTAACTTCTTTTTACCACCTCAACACCAAATGCAATGCTATGCAGATAATGAACATTTAATGATTGTTTTCTGATTGGCAATTGAGAAATCTCATCAATAGTTTCTCCAGATTAAACCAAATCTTGTTGGGCAAGATACTCTAGTATGAAAACAAAGGTGTAAGGGAGGGCATAGCTGTCGTGTGGTTAATCCACTATAAGTCTTCTACCTACATCACTTCTGTGAGTGGGCAATGACCAAAATCATCAATGACCTCATAATTGCCAATTCCAATGGACTTCCTTTCTAGCTTATCTTATTAGACCATTCTGTACCTCAGAATAATGCTGAAACTCTTTTCCACTGGCTTCCATGATATCCTTCTTTCTTGTCTTCCTTCCTACTTCTGTAACTGTTCCCTCTCATCTCCTCTACAGATTCCTCTTCCTACCCCTTCCTTGTGGTTTTTCTCCAACATACTGCTCTTGGTACTCTTATTGTTCTTCCTCTACACACTCTCCAGGGGAAATTAAACCACTCCCATGGCATCAGCTACCACTGGTATGCTGATGATCTCCCTAATTCACTAGTTCCAGCTAAACTGGGCCTTTCAGGTCCTGGAATTTCAAGATCGATCCCAGCTTCAGGCCTTTGCGTATGCGTGTCCTCCCTAGAATATTCTTACTCGAGTTTTGCAAACCGTGGGCCTCTTTTCACATTTCAGGTCTCATTTTAAAAGTGACAAACCTGTGTAAAGTAAGGCAACTCCCACAAATCATTATTCTCTATCTCAGCACCTTGGTTCCTTCCTAGAAGTTGTTACAATTACTATTTTATTTACTTGTTGGTTTTTTGTCACCCCCTCCCACCCTATTAGACTAAAAACTTCATGAGGGCAGAGAATATGCTTATGTACTACTTTTTAAAGAGATTTCCCCTACTCTCCCCCACCAGCACCAATTCTCCCTTAATAACAATCTAATTATGTTGCTTCCATGCTCCCTGGTACCTAAAAGATGAAATCTAACTCCTAAGATGAGTACACAATTATCTGGTCCCCAATGACCTCTTCAGTCTTATCTCTTGCTGAGTTCGTACTAAATCACAACTTCACTGCTGCAAAGAAACTTACGCTAAATTAGAATGTTTCCCCTCCTTTCTCCTGTTCATCCTCAGTTCTCTGTATAGACTTCTTTTATGCTAATGCTATTCGTGGCTGTGCGTGAATGCGTATGTATCTTTGTGTGTGTTTCCCTCTACTAACAATAAGCTCTCAGACTGTATCCCTGAGCCAGTGTCTAATACCAATAAGTATCTCCCCAGTACCTGTTTGTTAAATGAATTATTTCTGAGTCACTTTCCCTTAGTTTCTTGTAACATGCTTGTACTGAATTCAGTTTTCCATTTCTTTATTCACAAAATTGTATTAAAGAATGGAAATTTAAAAATCAATCTTCAAATCCACCTAATTTCTGTATCAATTAAACACAATAAGTTGCCATACAAATAATGATGACAAAAAAGTTTTCCATGCTTAGCTATCCTATTACACAAATCAATTCACTGAATTTCTGTGTCTCATTGGAGTTATACATACCAGAGTGGAGGCCTAGACTGTGTCTTTCCTTAATTTTAACTCCATCTTGGTTTGTGGTACTTTTTATTATGGTCAAAGGCTACTAAAAACGGACCAGAAATAAATCTGTGCTATCCATTTCAGTCATATTTATTCCTAAAACCCTAGTCTGAAGTTTTAGTTTAGATGAGGTAAATGGCCTGAAAATTTAGAGCCCACAGATACAATCAGTATTGAAAGGAAGGATTCATTCATCTGAACATGTATTGAGTGCCTACCATCTGCAAGATACCATACAAAGCCCTGGGGTTATAAAACTTGGTCTCTGCTTTCAAAGTGCTTACACAGGAGAGCATTCACAGCTTGTATAGCTTCAGCATGATAATACTTCAAAAGAAGCAAAAGAGAAGAAAAACTGGCAAAGTTGGTTATTTTAAGATGACACTCTTCAAAGGAGCCTACTGAAAAAGAAAAGGAATGACAACACAAAATAAAAAGCACATGTTGTTTTTAGGGACTTCATGGTCAGGCCCTCGTTATGTGTCTTGCTGTTCTGTATTTATATTTACAAAGGCAGTATGATGGTTTCATTATCTGAGGCTTGTATAAGTTGTCACAGTGATCCTTGTTCCTCTTTCCTTCTTGTCTTGAAGCAAGGCCAATAGCAGCTACAAAGCTTTTTTTCCTTACCTTACTAATGAAAGCTCGCAGTGAGGCAAAGACATGTTTCAGTGACACTTCAGATTGCCCATTTTTAAGGAAAGCAAGATGGATATCAAATACTTTTTTCATTAACGGGTTGTGGCCATCATTATTCAACAGTTGGCTCTACAAAACATAAAAAATTTTTTTGCAGAAATAGTTTATGATGCTCACCCTAGAATGAGAGAACAGACTTTACCAATACTTGTTTATGAAACCGCTGCTTGAAAGTTGCAGAAAAATTAAAAGTTTAACATAATCTAAAAACATGTGTGCCATCTTTCAACTCGGAAATCTCAAAATACTATATAAACTAAATCTATACTTAATTCTATCATTTTAAATGAAAAAAGTTCTTTTTCCAGTATAACCCAGTAAATACAGAACGAGTATGGGAAGAGTATTTTCTATTATCCTAACCAAACGGCGTCTCAATCAAGAAATCAGTAAATTAAAAATGAATACAAGGTAACCAGCCTTTGTATTTCTCCGAAGGAAACTAAGTAACACAAGAATTAAGGAAAATATCAATTCTGCTTTAAAAGTCTGTTATCTAATTTGCTTTTACTTTTTATTTTTTTATTGCAGTATAGTTGATTTGCAACATTGCGCTCGTTTCTGATGTACAGCATAGTGATTCAGCTATACATATATATTATTTTTCATATCCTTTTTCATCATAGGTTATTGCAAGCTATTGGATATAGTTCCCTGTGCTCTCCAGTGGACCTTGTTGTTTATCGATTCTGTATCTAGTAGTTTGTATCTGCTAATCCCAGACTCCCAATTTATCCCCACTTTTCCTCTTGAGTAACCATAAATTTGTTTTCGATGTCTGTGAGTCTGTTTCTGTTTTGTATCTAATTTGCTTTTAAAAGTATGTTTAGTATAAGATATGTTTAGCCACTGGTGACAAATTAACCCCCTATAAGTAGAGATAATAACAGGTATCACAATTGAACAGACTATGTAAATTGTTTAAATGTTCCTTGCAAAGAGAGATATAAGAGAAACAACAAATTGTATAGAAATATCTATTGGTTTGTGAACCTTTTTAAAAAAAAATGACTGGTTAACATTTCCAGCCCTACTCTATTCCTCAAGAAACTAATTAGCAGGTTACAACTTGGCCAAAAATAACAACAAAAAACCAAAACAATATGCAAAGTTGTGACAGATCTAATGGTAACAATGACAGCTAGAAACCCTGAATGGTGTTAGATCTTTCCGGCTCTTTAACTTAGTCTTCTTCCAAGCATGTAGTAACTGGCCTAGATCTGAATCCAATTCTGCAACTAACCACCTATGTGACGTTAACTTCCCCGTGAGCCTCAGTTTCCTCATTTTAAAATGGGAAAAATAACAGTATCTGTACCACACAGCTAGTATGAGGATTCAAAGTGAGTTCATGTTTGTATTTTGAAGTTTATTGAGGTATAATTTACATAACACAAAATCTACCTATTTTGAGTATACGATTCAATTACTTTTAATAAATTTACAGCATTGTGCAACCATCACAACCCAATTTTAGAGCATTCCCATCACCTCAAAAAGATCCTTGGTGCCTATTTGCAGTCACTCTCCTTTTCCACCTCCAGTCCCACAATGTAAAAGTGAGTTAATATTTCTAAAGCACTTAAGATAGTGCCTGACATCTACCAAGAGATGTATCTGTTAAATAAATAAAAATCTGAATAGGAGGAAGGAATACAATGCAAATCTTGAGACCAAGTGTCCTTCTTACTTACTGGCACAATAAAAAATGTATCTGGGTTGCACTGTAACCAGAACGAACTTAATACTTCATAAAGGGATGCTGCAGCCAATTTCTTATGAGTATCTAATTCAGTTTTCCCTTATAAGCCTCTTTGAAAAGCACAGGCCAGGTTTCCATAGTAAATCTGGAGGGCTGAAGCAATTAACTGAATTACTTAGAGAAGGGGAAAGAAAAGAAAAAAATTATCTGTAGAACTCAGATGAAAAGCCAACAAGAGTTTTCACTTTTGAGTTCTCCCATTAGTGTTACCTTACATGATAGTTATTATAGTTTTTACTTTGCAAAGCAGTCTTACATCCATTATCTCTTTTTACTCCTTCAACAATCCCACAAGATAAGTGCTTTTAATTTCTTCTTATTTTGTTTTAAACCTAGCAATGATGATTTGTACTGGGAGGCAAACAGCTGAGAAAAACCACGAAGCACCTGACAAGGGAAGGCAGCCAGCCAGCCTGCCTGGACACCATCTAGCCTGACAAGACACCTCATCATAACGGGTGTTTGGACAAACTGATTCAATCATAATTTAGGCTAAAAATTCCTGGATATTTTCATTAAAGTGTGAAAGAAGGGGGAGGGTACAGCTCAGTGGTAGAGCACGTGCTTAGCATGCACAAGGTCCTGGGTTCAATCCCCAGTACCTCCATTAAAGAAAACACAAATGAAAATAAACCTAATTGCCCCCCCAAAAAAGTGTGAAAGAAAACTGTTCTTAAACATGAAAATAAAAGAGAAGGGAAATTAAGAGCAAAATAGTCCAATCCCCTCATTTTATGGATGTGGCATGCGAGTCTCGGTGATCTCCCAAGGTCACACAGGAGCCAGATTCGCTCCGCCATCCAAGTTTCCTGACTGCTCGTTGGGGGCTTTTATACTCCACTAGGCTTCCTCTGACTAGTTAATTTTTGTGTAATATTTTCTTGGCAGTGATACCAACTAAATTCTAACTCTTCATTTTTACCTTGAAGCACTGGGTGAAAAACGATATGGTGTCTAGTACTGTTAGGGAAACTTCAGTAGCAGTATTGCCTTCAAGAAGTGCCTGATGGAAAATGTCTGCTTCCGTTGTTGCCGAACCTGGGATGAAAAAAAGGAAATTAAAGCAGCCCAACACAGAGATTCATGTAACAGTCCTGGATGATTTTCTTCCCCAAAGACTCAGACAGAGACAAGCAAGAAGAAAGCCGGCTCTCAATACCTGCAGACCTAGTGAGTTTCACTGTGTTTATTCCTTAATCAAATATGGTCTGGGTTAATCAGGTCCTCTGACTTTTACTTCAGCTTTGTATCAACAGCTCTACAACACGTAATTAGATGCCCACTTCTTTGGGGACAAGATTTCAGTGATGAACTAGGGGTGATGTAACCAAGAAATAACACAGAAGGCATTTTAGGCTGTGCTAATTATGTGTGCAAAAATGAGAAACTCATAGAAACGCAGCTACATTACACACAGTGATGCCCTATGGCCAGATGTTTTCAGTGATGCCAATGATATGAGACTTGTTTCTAAAGCACAAGGAAAACAGAGGGAGGGTATATACCTCAGTGGTAGAGTGCGTGCCTACCATGCACAAGGTCCTGGGTCCAATCCCCAGTACCTCCGTTAAAAAAATTAAATAAATAAACCTAATTACTCCCCCCCCCAAAAAAGAAGAAAAACAAAGCATCTGGGCCAACTGAAGGACGTAAGTTCATTATATTTTGTACAAGTGATAAAAGCAAAGCTGAAAGCTGTTAAGACTTGCATTTTTTAAAAAAAGGTCTTGAGTCTATTAGCTCAGGATCTATCTGCTCAAGACGTTTGTTTTTAATATTAGTCTTTATTGCAAAGCCAGTTCTGCTGGCTGCCTTTTCTGCAACCTCCAGAGGACTGTATGGAAATGAAAGTTTTCTCACTCTTCGACTTTGTATTAATATTTGCTTTTCAGAGGCTTGCTTCCATCTATATAGCCCTCTAGTTCCTCCTTGTCCTATTCAACTTGTCAATACTTCAGCCTGTGTGAAACACACCTCTGTCAAAATAGTATTTACAGTTCTTTGATTTCTGCGGTCAGCTCAGCATGGGTAATCCCTTAATAGCACTGAATGAACAATAGTAATTCTAAACAAATATTATGTATCTTATTATATTAAGATGCCATTATTTGCATTAAAGCAGGAATAAAGGGTATCCAATGTAAAATAAGAACAATAACTCAATAGGAAAATTTAATTTCCTCCATACTGAACTAAGAAAAAAAC
This sequence comes from Camelus ferus, assembly GCF_009834535.1. NCBI lineage: Eukaryota > Metazoa > Chordata > Mammalia > Artiodactyla > Camelidae > Camelus > Camelus ferus. Next base: position 75,843,764 of record NC_045732.1, on the reverse strand, counting down.
CCCACCATTACCTAAAACTGCTGAAAAGTCCATGCATATTTCATTCCATATTCACATAAGCTGAAATGACTGTACATAAACAGACAGAGGTATGCAAATATATGTATGTGAAATCATTTCCAATCGAATTTATGATTTAAACCAATACTTCTTTAAGGTTAAATAGCATTACATGTATGTTTCAAGTGGGTTCCCTACACACATTTTCACTTACTGTGATTAAGTGTAAATGAACTTTCCAGGCTACTAAGATGCTGAAGCCGGGCCTGCATTATTCCTGATCTGTTTCGAAGAGCTGGCATGGTTTGTGATTTTCGGTCTATTCCAAAGTGTTTTGACAGCCAGGCATCATGCACCCTAAAATAGATGTTAAAATTAAAAATGGAGTACTCCAATAATATATCTCGATGTTAGATTTTTAAAACTAATAAATGACTAGGTTTCCACAGAAACACTGTACAATGTTCAATATTCTACCAACTATTACTTTAACTTAAATGAGGCATCACTGGAAACTTATAAGCTATTTGAAATAGCTTATACTACAAGAATATAAGTAAGAAATGTAGGGAGAGTTTCTTACCTCCCTCCTCCTCAAAAGTATCAGAGGAAAGTGGACAACACTCCAATAAGATTCAGTCTTTTCTCAGGAGGTAAGGAAGGGCAAGAGTCAGAGAAAACAGTGAGAGGGATACTCCAAGAGTTGAAATGAGGCGAGGAGAATTTCTGGAGTTAGATGTTCAAAAATGAGTGCCTATCTAATCTGTTTCTGGACTTGAGTTAAACTTGGATCAGAAATTTTTACTCTACGAACATATCAATTGCTAGAATTTGCACATTTTTCTTTGTTTTCCTTTCATTTTAAGGTTCCATTAAAAATGACAACCAGGTAGTACAGGAACTAAGGAAGAAAAAGAGTGTTTGTTTATGCTCTAGTAAACAGAGAGGGAGGGCCTGCAGAATCTGCGAGGTTAAGACTCATGGTGATAGTTACCATGTCAGTTCCAAACCAGTTCCCAGTGCTGGGAAAAGACAGTGGAAATCGTCACCTGAATTATTAGGATGTCCCAGAGACTCAGCAGTAACCCCATCCAAACTGCCTCTTTAGTTTTTGGAAGTGTCATGGGATTTAACTTAAAAAAAGAATTCTATTTGAGTTCCTTTAATGAGTAACTCTACCCCTGAAATATATCTTACTGAAGTAAGCAAACAATCTTTTTCTTAGGGTCCCTCAAATGTTTTCTTAAGTATTTATTTCACTAAGACTTACACAACAAAAAGAAGAAATAGATAATATATAATGCATGTCCCAATCACTGTTGGGGATTTCTATTTACCTTAGGAACTGAGGTGAGTATTGATAGCTTGTAGATAAAAGTACAGACCTTACAGTTGGCCTCACTTTAAGGTTTCCTGCCTTCCCCTGGATCTAGCCCTTTCTCACATCTTTCAGAAGAGACAAGCATCTGTACTAGGATTAGAACAGAAACTCTGCATATCAGTCTAGCCATTACCCTTTAGAAAACTTTTAAAAATGTATCTGTTCACATTAGTTTAATTTCAACTCTGAGTTGAGACACATTAAATAAATCACCAATATCTTAATGTTAACTCAAAATGAATAGTCTAGATTTTACATGGCATGATTAAGACTGCCCCCTGTTGGAAGAGAAGGGAAAAAGTGGAAATTGCAGTGCTATGGCAATTACCTTGCTATGTTTCTTTTCCCCATATATCTAAAGTGAAATAAACACACTCTAGAAAGAAAAACAATAGTATGTTAGTAAGATATCACCATAATTTGCATTTTAACAAGTAACATTTGAAAACTCATGTGTTACAAAGAATGGCCTATTTAAAATCATATTAAAATAATGCATGTTTTGGTATACAAAAATAAATATACAAATACCTACTTGCCATATTATATATCTCTACATTTATTTGCTACAATTGCATCAGCTCTCAAAAGCCCCATGTCTTCAATATACAATTCTAACGACATATTTTTTAAAAACCTGTCAATGCAAATCATCCTTTGTGTATGATAGCAAAGGTCTCTAGTGGAGTCATTAACACCTAAAAAGGTTCTTAAGCCCTAAAAATTGGTGCAATTGCTATATTCTTATAATGGCATTAAAATACTTTCTAGTATTGGAAATCTCAAACAAAAGTAGAGAGAATACCAGACTAGACCCCACATACCCAGCACCCACCAGCTTCAACAATGACCAGTTCATGGCCATTCTTCCTTAACTTCTACCCTGAACAAGCCCACTGCTCTCTATCTCCTGTCTTTTTTGAAGTAAATCCCCAACATCACATATTTTCATTAGTAAATATTTCAATATAATTAGAGTAATTTTTAAAAAAAATCTTAACTGCTGTTTTGTTTGCTGACATTTTCTGCAAAATTTTGAAAGACTTTAGTAAATTTTTATGCATTGATTATCCTCTGTGTTTTGGCAGACATGCACATACAATATCATATACGTGTATTATTTATTTAAAAATTTCTTACACTTCATTTTTTCTTTTAGCTTTCAATAATGATGTAAAAATAGCTCAGCATACAATATAGGACAACTTCCCACCTTCACCTAGGAAAAAGACTAGATTTTTACCCCAAGTGCCTTGGAATGGAGAATATATATATATACATACATATATATGCATTTCTGAAGTGGGTAGAATTACTCAGCTGTACATAAGAGTACAAATTCTAAATTCCAGTCATTTAAGCTGCTCCATTAAGCCAGCATCTGCTCTAAATGAATGATTTAGGACAGCTGATGCCAATTCTAGTCTTCCGGATCACAGAAAGACTCCTGATGGTCTGTAAAGATGGTCTATTATTAGCTAGAGCTTTCTATAATATCACAAGTATTTCATCTCCATGTTTTTCTTCTACCTCTGTGTGAAGACCCTGTATGTCAGCCTCTCAATTATCAAAATAGTTTAACATTTCCTACATTATTAGCAAATAAGCTGTTGAAAACAGTAAAAAGGTAACATTTTATTATGTATAAAAATTAAGCTGCCTCAAATAAAGGGAGCTTATGAAAATAAGTTAATATAACTTACTCTAGAAGTATGAGAATGTTTATGAGCTCCTGAGGAGATACTTTATTCCAGTAAGTTAACAGTGTATCTGAAAATGGAATAAATAGTGTTAGATTTTGAAATAATTTCAGCAAATAGCATAGTGAACTCCAAAGTACCAGTAACTTAGCTTCAACAGCCATCAACTCACAGCCAATTGTCTCATCTATATCCTCCCGTCCCATCTCATCTCACCTCACTGTCCAATACACACACTATATTCTTCTGAATTAATTCCAAATAGATCATTTAACCTGTAATTATTTCAACCTCAACAATTATTTTTATTTATTTTGTAAACGTTCTTTTGTGTGGCTTATCCCAATCTTCGTATCATCCCTGAAGACAGAAGAAGGGAAGCGGACTTGGGGTTTTTAATGAACTTCCTAAAATTTTAAGCAAGATGGTGCGTTTATGTGCATTTTTCCAAAAGGAGGGTCAAACACCTTTGCCTGCTACTCAAAGGATTCTGTGAACCAAAAAGTTTTAGAACTTTAAACTTCAGAGGACAAGATATAACTTTTTTTTCTTTGCCTTTGGATTATAAACTCTGAAGTCCTGGTAACAAGAAAACACACACACACATCCATGGAACAACTATTTCAGATCTAAATGTCCCTTAAATCTGTCACATATACTTCTCTTTTGAATTGTTCCTTTTTTTTCTTTTTTACTTCAAACCCACTCATTGAGATTTTTTTTTAAAGGAGAAGATTGCCCCTACTTAACTTTCCATTCTTTTTTTTTTATCCTATTCAGATATAGCTAACGGTGTCAGCAGATCCTCTTCTAAATTAAAAAAGCTAGTAGGGATGGCAAGCGCAAGCGTAAGCAAAAGCAATGACGTAACTGCCAGCCCAGCCAGAGCCTCTAAAGATAGGGATGGACCACTAAGCAATGTGGGCTAAACGGAGGGGTGACAGGGGTAAGGAGTGTGCGGGTTTTAACTTCATTTCCAATTTACTCAAGACCACGAGTATTGATAGTTTCAAGAATTACAAAATATTAACCATCAGTAATAAAGATGCTAAAATAGGGTCAAATTAGATTTGTTTCCAAAATAAAATGAGCAGTGACTTCCGGTCTCCCCCCATCCACGCGCGCCTTTAAGTGCCTTTCAGCTCAGAGGACTGGGGCTCCCCCATAAGTCACTGCGGTTTCCGGCTCCTCGTCACAGAGAGGCTTGAAGGCGCCATCTTCATTCTCCCACAAGCCGGCTCGTCCCACCAAAAAGAGGCTTCTGCCTCCTTTCTGCCCTCAAACCGGGGCCTTCTGTCCATCCTCGAGGCATCCTCAAGCCACCCTCGCGCCCTCCCTGGGCCCTGAAGCCACTTCGCAGGTCTGTAAAAGCAGTTAAGTCTCAGCCGAGGCCCAGCCCTAGTCAGGAGCCCTTCCGCCATTTTGTCGGCAGCGGCCTATCTCCGGCGTTTCCCGGTCCCAGTCAAGAAAACAAGATGCAGGCAGGGAATGTGGGTGGAGGTGACAAGGGAAATGGTAGGAGGTCTTCGGCAAGAGATAAAATGCAGGTTAGTGTCTGTGATTTGTCTTCTGACAATTTTAAAAAAACCTGGCTGACGCTAAAAGAGCTCCACGACAAAGAGCTACTCCGTCTACAGGGGAAACTAACTAGTTTGAGGAAAGAGCGATTGGCAGATGGAAGGCGGACGGGCTCCACAGCCAAAATTAAAGAGTTGACGGAGCAACAGAAAGTACTGAATACCACTATCACTGACCTGCGAGATCAGTTAAAGGCCAAAACATGTGACCGCTGTTCAATGAATGAAACGTACAGGAATACGCTACAGCAAGAATTTTATGATATTCAACAACAAAATATGAAGTTCATTGCCGAGCTCACTGCAGAAAGGAATAAATTAAGAGAAGAAAATAAACAGCTTTCTGCAAGACTAAAAGTAAACCAGAAACAGTATCTTCGCCCTTCTTTTTCCGACAGTGATGATGATTTCATTCCCTGCACTCAAAAGAGCATACCAGTTTTTTCCGTCAGGGAGCCTGCGCCAGGCACTCAGGTGCATCTGCCTGTCAAACTGATAAAGCGTTCAAATACTGAACAGATGAAATCTGGAGGAAAAAAGGAACAGCAACAAAGTTCAAAGTTTCCAAATCTATTTTATAGTCAAGATCTCTTTGAGATGCCAGACACCCCTTTGGAGAAGATTTCCTCTAACAACAGTAAGCCTACCACAGGAAGCAGTGCCAACCAGAAGTCATCTGCAGACTTTCCTTTAACACCTACACTTAGCCCTCAAAAGGGGTATGGACTTCAAGGTGACTCAAATCTTTCTGATGACAGGCTTGGCCGGCCCCAAAGAAAACCGATCTCCACACAGAAGACCTCCTCACAAAAGTGCGGAACTCAGATTGACTTCTCTTGGAGCCTCTCCAGTATTTCTACAGGAGAAAATCCACCTTCTCAAGCAATATCTGCAACTTCAGAGGAAAATATGCCTGATTATAGGAGAATTTCATTTCCTCCTTTTACCCAGAGAAAGGAAAATCTCCCTTTAAATATATTTCCTTTTGACTATACTGTAAGATCTGGTGGGAAAAGAAGATCGATTGGTATTGGTCGTCACAGCATTGGGTTTTCCGTGAGAGACAGCTGTAGCCAGACACCTTCCAATGAACAGTCGACTTTGAAGATGACTACTAATGAATCTACAGGAGCAGGGCATGGTGCTGATAAGGCACAAGGTGAGACCCAGACTTTCGTTTTGGGGTCTGCAATAAAGAGAAAGGCCAGGATTCCGTCAGAAAGAAGAGGGAAGTAGCTTTCCCTCATCCTCTCTCTTAAGGAGACTGCTTTTCTTTTACAAGAGGACAGTCTTCCTGTGAACTCAGACTGTGTAACCTATCACCCCTGACTCTGATTCCACTTCTCAGAATAGAATAAACAAGGCAATAAGACCTAAAATAAGTTTGGCAAATGACTATGACTTTGAGATTGCGAATTATTGCCAGTTAATAAAATTCAGCTACAGATAGAGAAGGAAACTCATTCTTCAGAATCTCTCTACTTTCCTATAAAAGTGTAGAAATAGAGGTCTACCATCTTTGTGTTGAAATTAATTTGCTACTGTTTATGGACCAACAAAAAGGCCAAAACCAGAAAGCCAGAAGACCTTAAGGCTCTAGACTGTAAGAGTTAAACATTTAAATGTACATAGAGTAATGAAAATGAAATATTTACTGGGCTTGACAAGGTAACTAGAATAAGTGCATTGAGAAGGATCCAAAAGCAGATGTTTTTCAAAATAAAATGAGTATGACTTTACAGATAGCATACAGCAGGATGATATTTACAAAAGATAGAGATGACACAGACTGTATACTAGTTATTAAAAATGTGCTTTTAAAAATCAAAGCACAATAACAGAATAAAGAAAAACCTAACTTTAAATATTTAGCAAGCAAGGTCAACATTTACAAGAGGAGGAGCTATGAAGTTCTCAAGAAATAAAGCAGTTATGGTTCTACCCATGACATAAAAAAAAAGCAACCAGTGGCTTGTCACTGGTTATCATAGCATATGGTATGTGGGAATGTGTGTGTGCATGTGCACTGGGGTGGAGGAGGGGAGAACTAGTCAGCAATGCATCTCCCTCTCCTCCTTCCCTTCTCTCTCCTGACCACCGCCCCTCAACCCTCCTTCTTATTTTCCCTGGGCTGTGGTGGTATTCAACTACTTTTTTCTTTTCAGTTTTTTTTTTTTCATGTGCTTCTTGGGCCTTTAAAAAAAAACTACTGAGTGAATTCATATGCTGTAAAACTTGCCCATTTAAATAGTGCACAATACAGTAGTTTATGGTATATTCAAAGAGTTGTAAAACCATCACCACAGTTTTAGAATATTTTCATCACCCTAAAAAAAACCTATACATATTAGCAGTCACTTTCTACATTCCCGCACTCTTCACCTTGTGGGGAGACAAAAACAGGGAGCTGCGGCTGTAGTTGTTAACTGATCCATCATCTTCTGGAATGAAATACCACCAGGGTTGAAAATGATCTCCCTTTACTGATTTCTTTCTCAAAACATGGAGGCTCATCACATAGCCTCAATATAATCTTTGACTTTTACTCTAAATCATACATTCTTAGAACTTGAAGATTCTAGTTATTTAAAACTGTTTTATTAATGTACTTTAGAATTGACCATGCATATCTAGCTTTTAATTTGTTTCAGTGTCTCTAGCTAACTGTCAACTTCTTTTATGATTTTGTATATATATATTTTATTGAAGTATAATTAGTTTACAGTGTGTCAGTTTCTGGTATATAGCACAATACTTAGTCATATAGGAACATACATATATTCTTTTCACCATAATTTAGAAAAGATTGAATATGGTTTCCTGTACTATAGGGTATAAACTTATTGTTTTATTAGTATTTGCAAATCTTGAACTCCCAATTTACCCCTTCCCACCCCTTTTCTTTTAAGGTTTTATATCTTGCATTATTACCAAAAATTTTTTTAAATATTTACCAAAACAAAATAAAAAATAGAAAAATAGAAAATAAGTAAAATATAACTATTAGGATGATCAGAACCCAGGTGCTTTTATGTTCTTCATTCCTACATACATTTTTTTCAGCAAACATTGAGAAAAGGAAGAAAGGGGAGGGAATTGTATAAATAAATGTAGTATTGAGAATCAGATAACCTTGTGATTTTACTTCCAGAGGACATGGAGTTTATGAAAATGCTTTGGTTATATTCTATCATATAAGGTAAAGAGGAAATGGTAATACTAGTAAATAATACAATCAATACACAAAGGAAGAAAGAACAGAGCCGGAGAAAGAACCCGACACCATACAAAACCATACGGTGGTACTGTAAAGATCACAGTAGCAGTCCTTGCCCTCAAAGAACCCTTCCTGTCTTTTTGTTTGCTTTTGGTTTTCCAAATCCTGGGTCAAATAAAAGCTAAAGAATTAAATATGACTTCTGATTATTGTTATTTCCTTCTGTTTACATTGGTCATTTAATGTGTTATATGCTCTGCAGGAAAAAACGTTTAGCACTTCTAAAACTACTGCCTCATTTGAGAAACCAATTTTTAACGTTTAAAAAAATTATTTCAAAAATCAAACCTGTATGACTGAAAGGTACCTATCTGAAGTTAAAAGACAGGAACATTCTAAAGCCAGAGTTTTCAAAGTTCTCTTTCTAATGTGTATGTGTTCTACATGCAGATGATGGTCAAATATTTATTGCATGAACCTGTGAACCTGTGAGGGCGAAGTAGAGTCCATGGTTAATATGCTGGTAACTCACCTTCAGAAATCATTTTTACTATATACAAATAGCACATCAAGAGGCTTCTGATTTCATATTGATCCAATCGGTTATACTGGGATACACTACTCCTTGTAGAACTCTGTCGGGTCTGTAATACAAAGACAGGACTTTGTGAAACAATGTTGATACTATAGTTTCCCATAACCTTTAACTCAATAACTATTTTAATCATTAGTCTTGTTTGGGAATATTCTAAGCATAAATCCAAATTTTGTATTACACTTGGAAGGTCAATGGGCTGAATCTTCATTGCTACTGTGCCTAGTAAGACCACTGGAAATTACCTTGCAGTCTTCGTCAAGATATAGCCGTGAATATACAGTGTATGTTTCATTCCCATAGGTCCTGTGTTTTAGTAGGAAAAATTTTAAATAATCTTATGTGGCTATTCCAGGAAGAACAGCTTTTACGTTAAGGAGGAACTTAACAAAGGTATGTGGAAGCATGAGAAACATTTTAAACTATTTAACTTGAATCTCTCCTTAGAGTTTATTAAAATCCAACCTCCAAATAATAGGTCAGAAAATCTATCTTAAAAGGGGGCTTAATGACATTACAAGATAACTTCACTAAGGAGGACCCAGTAATACCCAGTAATACTTTAAAATTAGAGCCTCTACAAAGTAGTGATGTTCCTATTATTCAGTGAAATAATAGGAACATTTTGTTAAGATATCAGTTAAGCATGACAAGGTCTGATTTATTTGGGGATTTATATGAATACAGTAATACTAATCTAAAGATTTTACCCTTGTCCAAAACCAATACTTTCAGTTGGACTAACCTGGGTTAGGGATAAACATGCACTAATGTAGGATTTACTAAGAAAGAACTTTCACTTGGAGCAAAACATCTGGGTTCTGAATGCTTGCGAGCGATGTGACTACTAGTAAGTCATTTAGCCTCTTTGCCCGTTATTCACCTTAACTATGGCAGTGTCTGTTGTCTTAATTCTAAATGGTGTGAAATAAGAACCTTTGTGAATAAATTACTAATTACCCAAAGGCATGAGGGAGTATAGTCCAGTGGTTTCAAGGGGTGGTTCTCAACCAGCCACATCACCTGGAAACTTAGAAATACAAATGAGCAGGCCCTATCCCAGACCGAGTGAATCAGAAATTCTGGGGGTGAGGCTGAGCCATTTTTATTAAGTCCCCCAGATGCACACTAACACCTTGATATAGGAGAAAAAGTGCTGGAATTAGTAAACTTGGGTTCAGGTCTGGCCCTGCCATAGCTGTGCGGTTGTCCTAAGTCATAATCCCAGTTTTCATTTGTAAATTGAGAGTTGGAATTTATTATTTTTATGGACCCTTCTAACTCTAATTTTATATGATTCTATGATTTCACATAGCAATGTGACAAGGCTTTACTAGTCTAAAATGATGTTTCTCTGTCTCAAGGCAGACATATCCCAAACTTTAATGGTTGGCTTGAAACAATTTGATGGAAAAGTTAAAGAATATATTCTGATAAAGTGATTCTGAGACACTGAGGTCGTTAATTTGGGGACCTAAATTTTTCCCCCCATGTCAATGCCATTACTCTATTACAAAAGAATAAAAAGGCTGAATTAATCCTGCCAGGGAGTGACTTAAATGACAAGGCACATTAGATATTTTAAACTTGAACCTCCCCTCTCTAGACCAGGTTACAATGTGCTAGGGTTAAAGGAGGTATTCAAGGTTAGAACTCTTAAAGATGAATGCTTTATTCTCTATAAACAGTTTAAGACATCCAAGTAGCAGCTGCCAGGATAGGAAGGAACTGCTACAACATCCAAGAATTATGGGATGCTTTTTATAGATCTAGGATGGACTACAGGAGAGTAGAGCGCCTCTTATTTACATAAAAAGAAAGACTATTGTAGCTTAACACATCACTAGGGTTATCCTATATACTTAGGTTCTTACATTTTCACCAGTGCTGCCCTGATCTGGAAATCCTGTTGTTCCTTCTGGGATGAGGGAACCTCTTGAATCTTCCCTCTTAATTCCATGTCCATTTTGAAAAGACCCATAAGCTAGAAAAAAGCCAAGTCCTTGTTAGCAACAGGAGGAACTGTCAAAAATAGTTTAAAAAATAAGTACTGGGTTAATTTACGTAAAAACATATTTTAGGAAATAGATCTTGGTCATCTAAAATATGAAGTTTACATAGTGTATCAAAACACCAGAAGCAGCAGCCAAATAAAGGGTAAACGTTTTTTTTTCACCTCTTGAAACACTTTAATATGTATGGAACTACAAGAAATTCCTTGGAAGTCACAAAATAAAGCCAATTAAGAGAGAGAATTTTATAGATAAGGAAACTTTGGCCCAGAAAAGGGAAGTGTCTTGTACAAGATTGGAGACAGAAAAGAGGAATGGAAACCAGTGTTTGTCTCATCTATTTTCTTAGTATACTAAGCTACATTTTATACAAGCTGAGACAAATCTAAGCAAAGAAATGTGGCTGCAGGTGTGAGTCAGATTTTAATTAAACTTTAGTAGAGTTCATGGTATGTATAGTTTTTTAATGAGACATTTCAAAAATACAGAGAAGTATAGGGTACATTTCTAAACAGCTATACCATGTATAATCTTTAAAGAAGTTAATTACCAGTGTCTTTGTCAGTGCTCAGGCTCCCTCTGCTTGTAGGCGAAGTGAAGCCACACGCAAACTCATCCCTCGATGCCTGTAACACAATGTGATACCTCTGTCATTTAAACGAATTTGTACACTAGGATAAGAAATCAAATTAACAGGAGATGGTACCCTAATTTTAAACAAAGCTCACTGTGTAAGCCTAAATCAGGTATCAGTATTGGCATTTAAGTGTCATCCCTTTAAAAAATGGGTCCTAGTATACTGTTACAACCATGACTTCTGGCCAAATGACACAACTCTAGGTGGCTAGTAAAAGCTGCAACTGGTGCAGCCTAAACGTGGTTCTGTTCTCTTCCTTGAATCAGGGGCAATGCTAGAAGGAGGGGTGTGACTAGAGGCCCTACATGAACTTGAGCTGCAAAAGAAAGAACAGATAAGTAAAATGTTTCCAAATATCAAATGTTTCCAAATATCGCCGTCAAATGTGGCATGAACATAAACATGAGTTACTGTGTTTGTGAAGAAAGACCAGCCTGACACCCAGTTAGGTATGCAGCATCCACATTTAGCTGACCTACAAAATCGGGAGCTACAGCAATCAAGCTGTCAGTGAGGCTTCAAAGCAGCTTCATCGGGAACCCAAGGCAGGCCTGACAGGTCGACTGGGACATCTGATAGGGGGAATTTCCAAAGGAAGTTATAAAGGACACAGTTTCACCTGCCACCCAACAATGTGATGCAGCTACTGTATGTATGAAGGTGATCTTGAGCCATACAGAACGCGGAGTTGGGGTGGGGCAGGATTTATTAGTCCTACTGGGCAGACTATAAAGTATACAATTCTGAGCACCACATTTTAATAAGGCAATTGGTAAAATGGAACATAACAAGAGAGTGTACCAAGAATGTAAAGGGTTTGGAACAACAAATGATGAAGTGGAGCTATCCGGCCTGGAGAAAAAATTCGAAGGCACATGTGTAAGGGGTATCACATGGAAGTGTTCATGGATGTGTTCTATGTAGCTCTAGAAGGCAAAACTAGGAGAAGTGGATAGAAAACCTTTTGGGTCTAATGTGAGAAGGAAAGTTTTAATTATTACTATGACAAAAGGTTGTTTTGTCAAATGAGAGACTAATTACCTCCAAAGTTCCTTTCAACTCTTAAGTGTCTAAGAGGAGAAATAAAGCACAGACGAACTGTGATGAGCTAAAAGCAGTTCACCCAGAAGTGCTGAAAGGAGGCTGTCAAGAGAAGGGAGGAGCAAAGGCATAGTTTAATCCCTGGTGCCTAACATTGTAGAACGTGAAGACTCTTGTTCAGTTTTCAGGTTGAACAAGTATATGAAAGCATATGACAGCAGCAAATCTTAAAATCAAAACACTGAGCACAAGGGATTCTCGGTGTTCTCTTGGACCTCGTTGTTCAAAGTGTGGTCCTTGGACCAGAAAGAGCCAAAAGCTTGTTAGAAACACATAATCTCAAGCTCCACCTCAGGGCTACTGAATTCAAATCTCTGTTTAACAATTCCCTAGGTGATTCATCTTGCCATTAAGGTTTGAGAAGCACTGCTCCAGGAAAAAATGTCAATGTAAAAATGGAGTAAAAGGTGAACTATTGAGACCATATGGAATATGTCCCCAATCCCAAATCAAGTCAATAAAATGAGATAAAATGCCAATAGAAACACATTACTACTTACAGAATTAGGCATGGCTGCACAAGAATACAAAGTATCTCGACCTGCTAATCGCTGTATATTTTCCAAAAGCAGTCCAACAAATGGGAGGTACAACTGTGCTATTTTGGCTTGTTGGTTCTGAAAAATAATTATCAAAAGCTTAATAGGTAGATAATATGTATATATTACAAATAAAATTGGCTCCATCTATCAGTTTAAAGACTAAAAGCAAGCTAATATCCAAAACAATTCAGTAAAGCATGAGTCTATTTATACTCATAGTCTCAAAACTAATTACCACAGAACTTGATTGGTATTTGGATTTATATACAATTCAGAGGCATATCACATGCCTCAAACACAACTACATAAAATAAAAGGCAAAGTTTATTTTTAAAATAGCAGTTGACCTATAATCATATTAGTCCTGTTCTTTAACTCCAGTGAGGGTTGAGTTTCATGAGAGCAGGGATCCTGTCTGTCTTGTTTACTGCTTCATCCCCAGTGCCTGGGCACATAGGGTACGGCCAAAACACATTCATTGAATGAATGAATAAATGAAAGAAGTAAAGAAACAGTGAATTCCTGTATCCGTTCAAGAAGCTTTTTTTTTTCTTTTTTTAAAGCTGCATTAAGAAAATGTAATCTTGGCCCCCTAAATTAATTATAAGACTTAGGAAACGGATATATTTCTAAATATGTAAATAAAGCTAGCCACTGGTAGTCTTAATGTGGTACCTCTTATACAAATTTATCCATTTTTTCAGCAATAGGCATTTCTCACCAGATATGTATATACATTCAAAACAGCAAAAACAGTGGTTGTGATGACACAAGAGTTGCCCTCCATATTTTAGGACTTTGGGAGTTTTGTCTGGAGACTTAGATAAGGCCTCTAGGGCCCAATGGTTATCCTACAGAATACAGATCAATAGTATCTCATAGTTTTTTTAAATTTTCATTTATTCTTGAGGTTGAATAATTTTTCATGTTCACTGGCCATTTGCACTTCTTTTGTAAATTTCAGGAACCCTTAAAGGACTTACTTCTAACATATAACCCTCATCAATAGTAGTCCCTATCACTAGGAGATTCTGGTTCAGTAGGTCTGGGCTGGGTCCCGGGAATCTGCCCCAGGTGGTGCTGATGATGTTTGAGACCCACTTATCTAGTTCAGCTTCTTGCCCAAGGCAGGAATGGCCCTTACCTGCACGCCTTACAGGTTAATTTTTAAAATTCTCCTTACAAACACTCCAGACATTTCAGACGTTCTTTTAGAAAGGTCCTTTGGCTGATTTTAAGTTCCACCTGCCAGGTACAGATCTGCCCTTTGGAACTACAAAGATTTTAAGTCTACTTCCACTTTTATGTGGCAATCCTTTATATATTTGGAGACAGTTATCAGGAAATCATCCTTATTCACTCTTTACAAGGCTAATTAGCTGTTACTACTTTCCCATATTCTTCACATGGCTTTGGGTTTTTTAATTTTTCACCAGCACGATCACCTTTTATTGGCAGTTCTCTAATTATCCAGTGTACCACTTAAGATTTGAGAGGCAGTATAGTCTAGTAATTAAGAGCACAGATGTTTGGATTTTGGACACACATGAATTCCGGCCCTCTTTATTACTAGTTACTTGATTGTGATCAAGCCACTTAACCACAGTTTTCTCTTTGGTAAAATGGGGATAGTACTAGGGATATTAATTCATATGAGCTATTTAATACAGTGCCTGGCATATAGCGAGTCCTCAACAAATTTTAGTGGCTATTATTATTATAGCTTCTAGATGGGAGTGCATTTTAGTTCTGATAGTGAGTCATCACTAGGGAAGGAGATACTACACTTCTCTCAGGTGAACAGGAACACAGGAAAACATACAGCCAGTGCAAAATGTATTAAAAGTTGTGTCTGTACAAAAGATAGAAAACCATCTAAGAATCATTAACAGAAGACAAGTTTGATAAATAAGGTAAAATACGATGGAATACTATGCAGATTTTTAATGTGATAGATCTAATCTTCAGAATGTATTGTTAAATGAAAAAAGCATAATGGTTTCTATTATGTATTTTATTACATATAGGCTTGTACATGCATAAAATAGATGCATACATAAGAAACTGATAATAGTAGCTGCTTCTGGAGAGATGAATTGAGGCACAGAGGTAAGGACTGGGAAAGACACACGTATATATGTATGTATTTACCATGTACGTGGATTACTTTAAAAAAAAAAAAGGAAAAATATTGGCTCACACCCCAAGTAGAAATTGCAATTCTTAGGTGTCAACATCATTTGCAGTGAGTGCAGGAACTGATACAGACCCCAGAATATATGTTACACATTGGACATTCTTCTGAGTAGGAAAGATGTCTTGTGGTAATTATAACAAGTTAGATCTCCCAAAGCAGTTTATGAGTAGCACATAATAGGGACCACTGACATCTCCATAATTTCATTAGAGGAGGGGCTGAGAGAGGCAATGTGGTTGCAGTGGAGGAGTGACTAGGAGATCTAGTCTCAAAGCAGCCTTTCCATAGGAAGCATTTTTTTTTCTTGACTATTTATTGGGGGTCACTTTGGGGGACCTGATGGAAATTACGGAGGTTTAAAGCTCCGCTTTCCACCATCACATCACCTTGGCATCATCATTAATGGTGAATATGTTTTACTTAAATGTATTTGACAAATGAGCTTTTACTCAGGCCACCTGTGAACTCTTTGGGCTAAACAGAGAAAGGAACTGAAACTGGTTAACCAGGCCCACGAAGCAAAGTTTTATTGAAGAGAATCCTATACTCTTTTAATAACCGTCAGAAGATTTTGAACAAAGAAGAAAGGGCTTTAGAAATCACTGAAAGGGTAATGAGGTTGGTATTTCAATCTTTCCCATAGTCTAAAACCTCAAACACTCAAACACTCAAACAGGCATAGAGTTACTTACAGATAACAATAGTGGTACGTGTGTACATGTGTGTACATATACTGCTCTCAGAATTTTAAAGAGTAAATAATGTGCAAATATGTGACATAAAATATTCTAAATTGTACTTCTAGGCAAGACACTAATGAAATCCCATTTTCCTTCACTTTCATCTGAAGAGATGAAGGAAACAATACAACTTCTTGCTTCAAGGAGGAGTTCATTTTGCACTTTTCCCATGAATCGTTTGAAATGATGGCTAAAGACGTTTTCCCGCACATTGCGTAAGATCCTTTTCCTTACTACTAGGCATAACCAGAGCCCAGGGGTAACTGGCATTTTTAAAGGTTTGAGAAAGCTTGGTTGGAATGGGTGACTTTTAAGATATCTTTTCATTTAAATATATTACATCGGTTAACTTATGTTAAGTCAGTATCAGCTTTCACAAGAAAGAAAATGGCACATAACAGAGCAAACCACACTGAGTGCGAGTATGTTATTTTAACTATAATGTGAAAAAAACAATGCAAACTGCAGTAAGTAATCAACACCTTAAAGGTAAGGAATTTAAATCCACTTTAAGATAGAAGTACATGAAGAAAACTGGTAAAATTTGTAAGTAAAACAAATCTTTGTAATTAAAGAAATATAACTGGATGTAGCTGGCGGGCGTTTTCTGTTTTTTAAGGACAAATGGGAATACTGCAGAAAAAGAATAAAATCCATCTCCAAGTCAGCTTTCCAAAATGATTACAATAATAAATGACATAATTTTATTTAAATGTGAATGTGAAAACAAAGAGACAAATGATCAATTATGAAGCAATATGTTACCTTGGGCCATTTGATATCAGGTAAGTTACATTATTCTAAATTCATACGCTTTGCCACCTACTTTTTGAAGTCCATAGTGTTTAATGTTAGTAAGCTTTAAATATACCACCCTCAAAGGTACAGCAAATAGCAACTTACAGCTGTGACCCTCACAAAGTGTGTAATGTATGTAAAGTTTATAGCCACATCCATATTTTTTCAGTAAGAAGAAAAGCTTCATATACATATTTTATATTTTACATACTTAACATGTCTTATTAATTATTAATCACTTAATACTAATAGCATATTTATTTAGGGAGATACATTTAAGGATATATATTAAGGTATGTATTTGAAAGAGTACACATGGCTACAATTGTATATGATTTTTTTTAAAATCCTAATTAGCTTATATAACAAATAATGAAGGAGTTATGATGTCCTTTAAACATGATTTGAGAAACCAGTATTTTTCTTCAACAGTTAATGGAAAAGTATTTTTAAAGCCTAATCATTTGAAACTGAAACAAAATGTATTTGTAAAAATAAATTCATCAGTACTCATGTTCCTTACTGAAAACTTCATCTTAAATGTAAAATCTTATTAGAAAGTAACTAATATGATACTGATGATATGGACATCCTTACCTTGTGCTGGTATCTAGTGTCAAATGCATGTTTTATCAAAAGATTCTTTACAACAGAGATAGCTGTATATCTGATCTCATAATTGTCTTGAAGAGCAATGGAGGTTTCCCTCAGAAGTAGACCAACCAAGAAGTGATGCTTGCAATACTCATCTGATAGACTGTATTCAAGATTTGAATCTGCAGTACAATGAAATTTAAAATCCACTTAATAAAAATATTCCAAAATTACTTTAACATTAAAATACCATATTTATTACTTAATAATATGTGATCATGCTAGCAAGAGCCATATTTTTATCATTAACAAATCTGAACAATTCTTTTATCATATAGAATAAGCATGCAAAATTTTACAAGACAAGAGCACTCATCATTAGGGCTAGAGGATAGCCTTAATGAAAATTTCAGTTGGTAAGACAGTCCCTAGAATTCTTTTCTTTTCCCCCTAGATTCTTTTCAACTCTTAGAAATCTTAGGATAAAATCTAGAATGAACATTGGCAATGTTTTAACACATTTCTATGTATCTGAAGATATTTAGTCTTACAGCTACATATTGGAGTAATTCTATACAATACTTGATTTACTCATCTGTTTATGTTTGTAAAGTCGGAAAAGAGAAACTAGACCACTGAATCACTGTAACAGTAATAACTACTGACTGTTTTAGTAAATGTTACATATTGACCCAAATACAATGGGGTACACTAACAAGAAGAAAAACAGCCTCAACTAAAATTCATCATCACACAATCACAAATCTTTTATTTCAGAAAAATTACCACTTCAAACTATTTATTTTCACTTCCTTTTAGATCCTCCAACCACTTTAAATCCCAGCTGCTAATTTCTTAGTTGGGACTTGCCTTATAACTACTCAGAAGGGATTGGGACCAAGTTTAGTCATTTTTACAGTAGATTTTTACTATCTTCATTTCCTTTCTCCTATCATTTAATTTTAGTTAGGCCATAAAGCTGAAGGCTATGCTTTCCATTTCTTTTCTGGCCTCTTTAGCACTTAGTAAAATGCTGTGTATTCAGTTAGGACTTTATAAATGCTAAGTTAGATTTCACCGTAAATCCTCACCCTTTCCTATCCCTGAATTCCTCAAGCTATCAACAAATACTGGGGGAGGTATTTGAGCTATATACATGCTTAGAATTTAATAAGGGAGTAGTTGAATGGGGTGCTTGGGTTTTTTAATATTTTTCTCCATTTTCACTGGCTGTAATTCAAGCATTGCTCAGCAGCTACTCCCCTAACAACCAAGGCAGCTGATATTCTTCCTGCCATTTGTCATGATCTTTCGTGAATCCCACTCACTTTCCATGCACAAGAGCCAGTACTGAGTAATCCAGGTGGCCTTATCTGGGTAGACCCTACAAAAGTAGTAAGTTTTTTTTTACTTCAGTGATTTGAATAAATCCAATCAGGTAGTTTCATCCACACCTTCAAATCTGTGGCCACTCAGTCATTAAACAGGGTCAGAGAGAAGGGATGTGAGCCTGAGAGAGATGACATACACTTAAAGAGCAGATACCCTCCAGCCCCCATGCTGGCCTGAGCTGAAATTAGTTTTCTGAGAATGGTGTTTTAAAGTTGATTCCTCCAGCAATCAATGCTCAGGCTAATTTTAAGAGTAAACAAATACACTGCCTCCTAGGGTTTCTGGGTGTATTAACTAAAGCCTCATTTTGGCTAGGGAGGATTTGAAAAGCAAACGAAGCCCCCATCCATATTAGCCATTTCATGAAATCAATTGTTTTTAAAGACAGTAAACTACTTTAGAGTGAACCGAGTTAAACCTACCTACTGAAGTCAAACGGTCCACCGCAAATGAAAAAAAATCTAATTAATATATGAAAAGAAAAGGGACAAATAAAAAACATAGTAACATAAGAATAGTGCTACACAACAAAGCATTCAATAAAACTAGCAATGGAGATAACTGAAGGCATTTCAAAAATTTAATACATACATATTACTATTTTATTCTGCCTTTATACTTTTCTTTTGATGTTCCATTCAGCAGAAATGCATTTAGTTTTTTTTTCCTTAATTCAGTCTCATATAAGAGTCCAAACAGTACTACAGAGAACAATTTTACTAGTATCTGACATCTGTGTTTAAGCAGCAATCTATATAACATGCCTGATTTCTTCATACTATGAGTACTAGCACTGACACTAAGAAAGAAATGCAGAGTACCATTAACAAACCTATCTTCAGATAATTAACAATTCTGAGGTCACCTTTAGATTGACTGGTTTAACTAGAAAACATTATTTACTACACTAACAATAGTCAAAAAAAAAAAAAAAACACAAATCCAAATGATGGAAAATACAAATACATACCTTGAACTCGCTGAAGTTTAGGTTTTGCAAATGCCATTGGCAAATTCAGAGGAATATAATGTTCATGATTGCAAATTGTTTGCAGAAATTCAAACTTGTATTCAGCCAGAACCTAAATGGAAAGAAATTATACATGAATTCATATTTAATAGGCATTCACTATTTAAATAATACAGAACATTCATTTTCAAAATAGAAGTGTTTAGTATTCTAGGCATACCTTGCAATGTGACCTGTGTAGTAAAGAGTTAACATAGCAGGCCCAAGACTCTCCTTATGAAGGCCTGCTTGCAAGGTTGGTCATTGGCTGGCATTTGGGAAATTGAATTTTTTTTTAATTATATAAACTTCAGGTATACAACATTATAATTTGACATCTGTATACCTTACAAAGTTATCACCACCAAAAGTATAGTTGCCATCAAGCACCATACAGTTGACCCCTCTTCACCATTCTACCCACCTCCCAACCTCTTCCTCTCTGGTAACCACTAATCTGTTCTCTGTATCTGAGTTTGTTTTTGTTTTGTTTGTTCATTTCTTTTTTTAGATGCCACATACCAATGAAATCATATGGTACTTGTCTCTTTCTCTAACTTTTTTCACTTAACATAATACCTTCAAGGCCCATCCATGTTGTAAAATAGCAGGATTTCATTCTTTTTTATGCCTAAGTAGTATTCCATCACACACACACACACACACACACACACACACACACACACACACACACACACACATCTTCTTTATCCATTCATCCACTGATGGGACACTTAGGTTGTTTCCGTATCTTGGCTATTGTACATAATGCTGTAGTGAACATAGGGGTGCACATCATTTCGAATTAGTGTTTCCGTGTTCTTTGGATAGATACCCAAAAGTGGAACGGTTGGGTCATGTGGTAGTTTTCTTCTTAGTTTTCTGAGCAATATTCATACTGTTTTCCATAGTGGCTACACCAATTTACAGTCCAATAGTGCATGAGAGTTCCCTTTACTCCACATCCTCTGAATATTTGTTATTTCTTGTCTTTTCAATAATAGCCATTCTAACAGGTGTGAGGTGATATCTCATTGTGGTTTTGATTTGCATTTCCCAATAATTAGTGATGTTGAACATCTTTTTATATGCTGTTGGCTATCTGTATGTCTTCTTTGGAAAAATGTCTATTCAAATCCTCTGCCCATTTTAAAATCAAGTTGTCTTCTGTTAAATAGTATTAGTTCACTCTGTACTTTGGATATTAACCCCTTATTGGGTATATGATTTGCAAAAACCTTCTCCCATTGAATAGGTTGCCTTTTCATCTTGATGATGGTTTCCCTCACTGTACAGAAGCTTTTTTGTTTGATGTAGTCCCATTTGCTTATTTTTGCTTGTTTCCCTTGCCTTTGGAGTCAGATCCACAAAAATGTCACTAAGATTGATGTCAATGAGGTTACTGCCTGTGTTTTCTTATATGAATTTTATGATTTCAGGTCTAACATTCAAGTCTTTAATCCATTTTGAGTTAATTTTTGTGTACGGTATGAGAGAGTGGTCTAGTTTCATTCTTTTGCATGTGGCTGTCCAGTTTCCCCAACACCATTTATTGAAGAGACAGTCTTTTCTCTATCATATGTTCTTTGCTCCTTTGTTGTAAATTAATTGTTCATATATGTATGGGTTTATTTCTGGGCTCTCAGTTCTGTTCCATTGATCTGTATATCTGTTTTGTGCAAGTATCATACTTCTTTTATTACTAGAGCTTTGTTGTATAGTTTGAAATCAGGGAGCATAATACTTCCAGTTCTGTTCTTTCTCAGATTGTTTTGGCTATTCAGGATCTTTTGTGGGTCCATACAGATTTTAGAATTATCTGTTCTAGTTCTGTGAAGTATGCCATTGGAGTTTTTATGGGGATTGCACTGAATCTGTAGATTGCTTTGGGTAGCATGAACATTTTAACAATATTAATTCTTCCAATCCATAAACATGGAATCTTTCCATTTATTTGTGTCTTCTTCAATTTATTTCATCAGCATCTTAGTTTTCAGTGTACAGGTCTTTCACCTCCTTGATTAAATTTATTCATAGGTATTTTATTCTTTTGATGCAATTGTAAATGGGATTGTTTTCTTAATTTCTCTGACACCTTGTTATTAATGTACAGAAACGCCACAGATTTCTGTATGTTGATTTTGTATCCCATGACATTACTGAACTCATTTATAGTTCTAACAGTTTTTTTTTAAGCAGTCTTTAGGGTTTTCTATATATAGTATCAAGTTATCTGCAAATAGTGACAGTTTTACTTCTTCCTTTCTGATTTGGATGTGTTTTTTTTCTTTTTCTTGCCTAATTTCTGTGGCTAGGACTTCCAATATTATGTTGAATAAAAATGGCAAGAATGGGCATCCTTATCCTGTTTCTGATCTCAGAGAAAAAGCTTTAAGCTTTTCACTGTTGAACATGATGTTAGCTGTGGGTTTGTCATATATGGCTTTTATTATGTTGAGGTACGTTCCCTCTATACCCACAGTTGAGAGTTCAATCATAAATGGATGTCCAATTTTGTCAAATGCTTTTTCTGCATCTACTGAGATGATCGTATGATTTTTATCCTTCATTTTATTAATGTGGTGTATCAGGTTGATTGATTTGTGGATGTTGAACCATCCCTGCATGCCCAGAATAAATCCCACTTGATCAAGCTGTATGATCCTTTTAATGTACTGTTGGATTTGGTCTGCTAATATTTGGTTGAGGATTTTTACATCTATGTTCATCAAGAATATTGGCTTGTGACTTTCTTTTTTGTGGTATGGGAAATTAGATCTTGAAACAAACATTCCCTACATGATAAGGTTTTGCATTCTGTTCCAGCCTGCTCAGAGTTTTGTATCAACAGTGTGATTATGGTGAACATCTGCTTTCCTTTCCCTTCCAAGACTCTGCAATTTTGACCAGCCTCCAAAACATGACTAGCCCCCAACAGAAATCCTAACTCTGAATCTCAAATGGGCTTTCCTAAACAGAAATATTGCACAAATGTGGCTTAATTTTAACTGCTGGAGAGAGGATGTGCTGTGTGACTGTTCACAGGAGGGAGGGAATGTAGAAGGCCTGCACGTGGACTGCCAAGGACTTCACTTGGTATCTTTTTCCCTCACTGATCCAGCAGAGCATCCTTACTGTATCACTGTAATGAATCTTAGCCATGAGTATAACTATATGTTGAGTCCTGTGGGTCATTCTAGTCATTTAGTTTGAACCACCAAACAAATGGGTAGTCTTGGGGACCCCCAAAACACTATCATTATTCCCTGCTTTGAGGTACAGCTATACTCAAAGTACCTAAATGAAAACAGCAGTTCCAAATCCTCCAGAGGAGAATAAATGTCACCATTGGTCTCACATTCTAATGTCTAATATCCACTACAGTTATGTCCTTATAACTTACCTTAGGATCTTTGGGGCTGAATCCAGATATGTAGTCATTTATCAAATTGAAAACAAATCCTCTATCCATTAGTGTCAAACAGCGCTATAGAAACCAAATCAAAATGAACCGTTAGTTAAATAATTCTAAAAGTCTGTCAAGTTTTTAAAATTTAAAAATTTGTTCCACATTAAGAAGATGACATTCTCACTTTTACAGATAATAGAATAACTTTCAGAGATTTAAGTGACCTTAAAGAGATAAAGAGCAAATGACTTATGGTTGGAATTGGGAATCAACTGTATAACTCAAAATATGTATATATATACACACATGAACAAATACATGTATGCATATATATACATATATATGCATATAAACACACGCATATATGCATATATATGTAATCTATTTAGCTATACTATCTCATTTTGATTGGCTCTCAAAGCTCGAAGTAAACTGTAGGGTGGTCAGTTAGCTGTTGAAAGTGGGGCTTGCCTATGTAAATATTTCAGGCCAAAAGGGAAGTTTTTCTTTGGGTCTGGGAAGTCTTGGCATATAAAACACTCTTCCTCTGTGACAGCCCTACTCGTGTTCATATGTTACTTCTGTCATTCTCCTACTTAAGACTTTCATTACCTTGCAACTGCACAACTGCAGTTATCCTCCTAACAAGTCTTCCTGACATTAATCTTTCCATCTAACTGCTTCCAGATTAATCTCTAAGTCCTAGCTCTAATTATGTCACCTTTCTTCCCAAAAGCTTTCAATAGTCCCCTAATGCCTCTAACATAATTTCACACACCTTAGCATGGCATTCAAGGACACTCACAATCTTGTCTCAACCTACTTTGCCCGTTTTATCTCCCAGTACAGCTCATCTATCTATTATCGCCTCAAGATGCCCTGTGCATTCCCACCTCTGGTCTCTGCTCATGCCACGTCTAGCTAGCAATTCTGTCACTAATTCCACCTCACCCTGCCCATTCTTCCATGTTCTGATGAAGTTCCATCTTCCTTAACCACCTTGGACCACAGGGCCCTTTAAACATTCTATTCTATACTAGCTTGTATCGTACTTATTATTTTCCTGTGTTTTCACCTAGAGAGGACAATAGGAACTATCTCATTTTCTTTATATTCTCCGTGATATCTAGAATATTCCTGTGAAATAGAAGGAACTCTATTTGACTAACCAGCTATTTTCATATCACTCTTCTTTCAACGTCTACTGCCTCATCACCTCTCACGTGGATTAATGAGAAAGGCTTATATTTATCCATTCACCCAAAACATTTTGAGGATCTATTGTGTTTGAAACATTCTAGAGAAATACAAAGGTGAAAAAGACATGCTCTTTAGTCTTGTCCAGTGGTAAAGACAAATAAATAATTAAAATACAGCACAAAAAGAAGTTATAGAAGTATGTAAAAGATGGGTAAACAACAGAAGGGGTGATCAGTACAACATGGGAAGGCTAGGGAAGAGCTGAGCCTAAAAGATGAATGGACTCTGCCAGGCAGACAAGGGGGAGGGATTGATCTTCTAATTGGTGGCTGTGACTCTGGACTTACCCTGACTTCTTCCACCATACCAGTGATAAAATTATCCTGAAAAATCTTGGTGATATTTCTCCATTGCATACAGATCAAAATCTACATCTGTACCTTGACATTCAAGGCCTTCCATCATCTGGCACCAGACGGCCATTCCAGCTCTACCTCCATACATTCTAAACCCTGCACAGTGACTTTCTCGGGCATCCCTGAACAATTCCTGAGCATCCATGTTTCATCTTTGCTCACGGATCCTCCACCTGCAACACCCTCAACCCTTGTCTTAGGGAACTGTTCTTCTAGTCTCTGCTCATACTCCCTGGTCATACTCCCTCCCTTTCTCTTTCCCTATTGTATTTTGTTGTTTGTACTTTCAGTGTAACAGTCATCACACTTTACCTTGTAGATGTATTTGAACATAATTACAGAGACAGCTGTGAGAGGCTGAGAATCTCTGAATCCTCACATAGAAGACAGACAAATGTTGACTTATTAGGTAAGTACTGCTACTAAATCAACTATGTTCTATTCCCTTTACATAACAAACTTCAAGTTTAAACTCCATGGAAGAAACTGAAACTTTATATTTCAGATGGTCTCAGCTTTACTTTAAAAAGGTATGCGTATGTTTGGTTTTTAATACACAAAAGGGCTTATATAATAGTGTTAAATCTTTATTTTAATTCTGGCAAAGAGAGGTCTTATATCAGAAAATCATGCTTTGGAGATCTGAAATCTAGTTGTGAATTTTTAATAAGAAAACAAGGGTATGTTACACATTAAAACTGGATGGATTATTGACTGTGAGGTTCTTAAAATAAGGCTGAGACATGATGAAGGGCTGTGAGAAGAGAGGGAGTGGAAAGAAGCCAAAACTAAGGCAACACAAACCCATGGCCCTTCTCTGCAACAAATCAAATATTGTTATTACCCACTTTCTAGAATAACTGCATTCCGGCATTGCCCATTACATAATGATAACAAAATATAATAATGAGAAATGTACTATCTTTCATAAACACAGATGTTTCTGGTCTCTCTAAAACAAGATAATCTTACTGACCAAAATTAACAATTTTCATTTACATCAGCAACAATGTAGACTGTGCTTTAGTTCAAGAGTTACAAATTCAAAGGACAATGGGGTCAAGGAAGTGATTTAAATGTATAAAGAGTGTCAGAGGTATATTAAGGAGTGGTGGGGATTGTGGCAACCTAGAAAGTACATGCCCCATCTAATGGCATTCAAATTAACATATTTGAAAAATGCCATGTAAAACAAGTGCGGCATGCCTCCTGGCTAAGCCACCTGTGTGGGACTTCTGATTTAATTAATTAGCCATTATGGGTAAATGGATCAAACTTGGCTGTTTAACTAAATTGATAGATTAATTCAGTCAAAAGTTTCTCCAGCAGCCTAGCTGAGTCTCTAGAAAGTGGGTAATTATTTTCCTTTGGCTTTAAAGACCATATTGGTGAAGAATAATTCTTGACCATGTTCTGGCCACCTTTAACTCACCTTCAGGAAGCTAGCCAAACTATAATTGACATTTCTGGACTCATCAGGAATCTCTGCATAGCGAATAGTCACGTGGGGAATTATTGCAAGAAGCAGTGAATGTAAGACATGATGGTATGCCTCAGGAAACCTCTGGCCTCTGGGAAGCTTAAATAGGCATAGGAAAAAAGGTGCAAATAAATCAGTTGTTTTTAGTTTGAAACATTCTATGTATAAATGTGTTTTTAACCAGAGTATAATTTTTCTCCCAACTTAAAAATGACATCACTAGTTCAATGTATACTTTAGATCATTACAGGAACTATCTGGACCTCTAATACTATAACTGACTGAAATCATGAACAAGAGTTGGACATTCTGACCGAACTCTGGAATCATGTTCCTGAGAAACAGACGCGTCCATTTTTCATTCCATCTTTTTCCTAACACACAAAGTTATACACGTATCCCTGCATCTCAATTTCAGTAAACCTGTTTTGTGAAAATTCTGACAAAAATGATAAATATGAAGCAAGTATTTTTTTACTTTGCAAATCTTAGCTTTCAAATCCTATAACTAAGAAAGTTTCTTTGTACTTTTGAAAGAGTTTAAAAATACAACTAAATGTATACAGCACATTTCAGGAACACATCTATTGTACAAAGTGCTTTTAACTTTGTACATGCCTTGGACCTTTCTAAGAGAAAGGTTCTTTCTGATTTGGTACTTGTTCTTCTTCCAAATGAATATTTTTAACATAGACATTTTAAAACCACAAGACAAAGGGAAAGCTTCAAAGACAATGTATTTAACATGAGAAATACCTAACAGGAAAGAATGTATGAGGAAGAGTCTCTGAAGATTAGATTTCCAAAACACATGAACTGTTGGACCTCAGATTTTTGCAATACATCCATTTTTTTAAGTAAAATTTAAAAAGCTAGGGGCCAAGAGCCCTTAAAATATAAAAGAGGATTTGCATGTCATGGCTACCTGTGAATAAGATTAGCCTTCTCTGTCCATGTTAAAATATTATTCTTGAGCCTACTTACCTTAATTTTATTCTCTTCCAACAAGTATGTGGCCATAGACTTTGCAATAATTTCAAAGAAAAACCATGAGTACTAAAATAAACAAATAAATAAAAATCAGTCTTTAAAAGTTACCCAAATCCTTGAAGCGTAGCAAAGTTTGACAAATCAATATGGAACTTGTCTCTGAACTGTAATAACATTTTAAAGTGATCACAATTGACTACTGAAGTCCCACAGAACACCTTCAAATCGTGTTGGCAAAAAGGTAATGTTGTACCTCAGGGCCGGCTGGTGGAGGACAAAGGGTGTTTGCTGAGAACGTTCACCTCAGCAGGGAGGGGCATTTTATCACTGATGTTGCTTTCATTTGCCTACATGTGGTGATAAGTACGAACCAACTTTTAGTTTATTTTATTACTGCTTTTAAATTCTCTGTAGATAATGAACCGTAGTACTGCCTGCACCCTGTGGGGGACCCAGTCCTGCCCTTGGTACAACACTGGGGCCAGCCCGCGTAGCAGAAGTGTTTCTGTGTGAGAACACTTGGAAGAGTACAGAGAAGCCTCAAGCAGACACATCTTAAGATACTTGAAATTCAAAGTCTACCATTAATAATAGGAATAGTAAAAATAACAAGAAGAGCCACCATTTGAGTGCCTACTTTGTGCCCGCAACATGTTACATGCTTTACTTGTATTTTAGTAAAATATAGAGGCTCAGAACTGCTAACAGGTTCCAGGTCCCAGAACTATTATGTGGTGGATACAGGATTCTAACCCAGGTCTCTCTGCTCCAAAATTCTTTCTGTTACACATTGGACTGTGGGCAGGGAGGGGTGGGGAGGGTGAAGGGAATGTGGGAGGTTCTATGGAGAACTGGAGGGGAAAGGAGGGTCACATAAGAAACTGATGACAGACCAGGTGGGAAATGGGAGGGTGTCAAAACAAGCATGTCTCTGGCTGCTTTTGTCGCCTGTGTCCTTACCTTTAGCAGTTTGTTTATTGCTAAAAAGTCTGCGGACTGCTTCAATATCACTATCATCGTGGTAGCCAGAGTCTCATGTATTAGCTGGGCCTGAGGAGCACTCGGTTTTTCAGGTCGGAAGCTATACTGCAATCAAAGAAAACGAACCGTAAGGCAAAATTCTCTCATAAGACAAACTGCTCAGAAAGAAAGCTTACTCCACAAACCTTTATGAAGGATCTTAAATAATTATCCAAGCCTTCTTCATGACACTTGGATACGATATGTAAGAGAACCCTGAAACAACATTCACAAAAGTCAGTGCGCCAGATTACAATTCACGACCACAGTTTGTTAGATAAAACCGTCATGTCTAACGCTAAAACTACCTAACACTGCCTCAACAATTAAAGGTGACGGGAGTTTGGGTCCAGCGTAGTGGGAGTTTAGGTCTAACAAAGATTTCAGTATCTAACGTGCTCAGGGCCTTGTAAAATATATTTCCTGGTTCAAAAGAAGGATATTTTATTTTGGCAACCCAGATGTTTCATCCCCTTTCTAAATAACATTTGAAGGGTAGTCATAGCTACTATGTAGTAAGACACCTTCCGTAAGGTCAATATTGAAATCCCCTCTAGGTGAGAATAAAAGGAAAATAGAAAACTAAAATGTTAAGCATGTCAACAGATGGGGGAACAGGAAGGGAGAGACAGAACAGGTATAATGATGTGAACTAAAATTGGAAGCAAATATAAAATTCATAGAAAGTTTTAGAGTTACGAGACTAGCTGTGGTTCTCCAACTTGAGCATGTGCGACAATCAGCTGGAGGGCAGAGCGCTCAACCCGCTCCCAGACCTGCTGAGTTTTTAGGTCTGCGGGAAGTTCAATGATTAGCAGTTGAATAAGCGCTCAGGTGATACTGATACGGCTGATCCAGGAAGCACATTTTGAGAGCCACTGGGCTAGAGTAATGCTTCTTAAATTTTCGAGCAGACTATCCCCAACGGCAGAGAAGAGCAAACAGTATGCAGGTGTGTGTGGCTTGAGCCCTCAGGGGAGAGGCTGTGGCACCAGCAGAAGCAGCAACGCCAGAAACACCCAGCACTGAGCTCACAATTTTTTGGAAGTCTCCTGTTTTAATTGCAAATTTCAGGTACACTTTGCATTCTACTCTACAATTTATCTTCGTTTATTTTTATATAAAAAGAACACTCCCTTATTCTTTCAAGTAAAAATTGATGGCCTAGGGCCACTCTGTCCAATATGAGAGCCACTATTCCCAAGTGGCCATGTAAATTAATTAAAATTAATTACAATTAAAAAGTCAGTTCCTCAGTTACACTAGCCACATTTCAAGTGCTCAGTGGCTAAATGTGGCTAATGGCTACCATATTGGACTGCACCAGTATAGAACATTTCCATGACTGGAGAAAGTTCTATTGGACAACACTGGTCAAGGGCAATGGTTCTCAAAGTCCATTGCATTATGCAATCACCTGGGAAAGTATTTTTTTTAATTATTTATATTGAGTTTCACCTTCAGAGATTCTGGTTTAATTGGTATGAAGTATGGTCTGGGAATAGACATTTTTAAAAGATTCCCTGGTGATCCTAACATGTAGCAGTTTTAGAACCCCTGGTTGAGGAAAACAGTAGTTTATCCTATGGTTTCTGGTACCATCTATCCCTCCGGATATAAATCCCCCAATCTGAGAAGCATGAAACTAGAGAAAACTGATACTAGATTTCTGACTTTTGGGTTCTCATTTGTAAGATTAAATTCATATTTAAAATGAAGAAATGCAAGAGGAAACAAAAGTTGCTTCTTTGTATTATAACACCGAAACTCACATGGTGCAGTTGATAGGAACGTCATCTTCATGGGTCATATTTGTGAGAACTCGGAAGAGTTGCATAAGAATTACAGGTAGAAACTGTATCATGACTTGGATCTCCATGGCATGCAAACACTAAAATAAGTCATTATTAGTTATGGAAACAAACAGAAATATGATATAACTTGCAAAGGTGAAACAACAAAAAATTAAGTAATGAGAAATATATTCACTAGACTATAAGCTCGCTTAAATATGAGCTTCATGGGATAGAGGACTTTGTCAATTACTTTATCCACGTCTCTTATTTCGGCACTCAGATGTTGTTAGTTTATTTAATATTAAATATTCTACTGAAGATAACAAGTGTACCTGGGAAAACCAGGTTTTGGAATAAAGACAACTGACTCTTGGTAAACCAACACTCAACTGGGGTGGGGAGCAGGTGTGCTTAGAGGTGCTGGAGACCGCCTACCAGCCCCAGCAGTGTGTTTTACAGGGGAAAGTGGGCCATCATTTTCTGGTGAAAACTTACGTGGGATTCAATAAAGTGTGTTTCTACATATAATTGGCTTTACGTTGGCATCATCTACAAACTGAAGCAGTTTTGCATTCTAACCACTTCATAATGCATTTCTGCAAAATGCTAATAACACCCTGTCTCTAGTGATTGCCATGTTAATATCAAAATGAAGAAATGTGTTCGTATATACATAGAATGATACAAGCAACAAAATTTCTAAAATTTCTTCTTCCTTCCCTTTTCTTCGCATGCATTCATTCATTCATTCACTTAGTCAATTCGCCAACCAAAAAACCTCACTGAACCCTATTCTATACCAATTCAGTATTTGGTGCCATGGGAAATACAGAGATGGACAAGTCTCTGTACTAAGGAACTCAATATTTCTCTTTCAGTCTCTCTTACTTTTGCTCCATCTTTCCATCCTTGTACCGACCATCCCTTCTCAGGCCTCTCTCATCTCAACAGTGACCTCTGAGATCTCCGGCAGCTTCCCTTCAATCAGATGCATAAGGCAAGAAACTGAGCTCAAGGAACCCATGGTCTATCCTTCAGGTTTTTCCTTCATTTTGCCCCCTCTCTTCTATCCTCACAGCCGTCACCCTTTTTCAGGACTCTCTCAACTGTAACCAAAATAGTCTAATAATGTTCTAGTAGGTCTCTGTACAGTTTCTCCTCACTCCCAGTATGTCCAACTCTCATTTCCAAAAATTAATCTTCCTCAAATACTGGTTACATAAGGCCACCACCTGCCACCATCAAGATTTTTTTGATGTCTCCACATTACCTAGGGCAGTGGTCCTCAACCCACGGGATATCCGGCAACGTCTGGAGACATTTTGAGTTGTTGCAATTCGGGGGTGCTACTGACATCTAGTGGATAGGCCAGGGGTACTACCAAACATCTTACAACGTGCAGGACAGCCCTTTCCAACACAGAATTATCCTGCCCCAAATGTCAATAGTGCCAAGTTTGAGAAACTCTTAAGTCTAAGTTACTTAAGACCCAACCTACATTTTTAGCCTTAATACCCATCATTCTTGACAAGGCCAAACTGCTATCTTGACTGCTCTTTGCATATATTGTATGCATTTCTACCTTTGTGCCTTTGTTCACATTTTTTAGCTAAATCCCAGCCAGCCCTCCAAGGCAAGCTCAAACCTCCACTTCAGTGAAGCCGTTCACTCACTCAGTCAACAAAGGCATACTGAATGAACTTCCAGCTGCCAAGCACAACAACAACAACAAAAAACACGGTTCCTACCATGAAGCAGTTCAGCCTATGGGGGGGAGTACATGGACCTAAATCACCGCAATACAAACAGTGAACAGTATGACAGCGGTATATACAAAATGCAAAGAGGAAGAAGCAACCGAGAAGTCTGCAAGTGGGGAGGGAACATCACATGAGGCTTCAGAGAGGAGGAAGCTTAAAGGACAAGCAGTATCACGTCAGGTAGAAAAGAGAGACGGACATTCCGTGCAGAACTGATTTCCCTGCACCAGTACTGTTCCCCTATAATTTATTCTCCACACAGCAGCCAGAGGGTTCTTCTGAAAGGCAAATTCAATAATGTCACTTCCCTTTGTTACAAACAAAACAAAGCACCACGAACAAAAAGCTGTCAAGGGCTCCCCATCCTACACGTACCTGTGTGTCTCTCCACACTCATCTGAGGCCATCCCCCGCCTTCGCTGCTCAGTGCGCGCTAGCTCTGCTGTCATTGCTTTTTTTCTGTTGTTCACACATGCCATTGCAAGGTGTTTACACCTGTTGCAATACTGTCAGCTTTCTACGCAGCTTTACCACCTGTAGGTGTCTTCCTGGCATCAGTTTCTTTTCAGCTTAAAACATCATCATCTCCTCAGACAGGCCTTCCTCGACAACTCCATCTCGACTGCACTCCTGGTCATGTTAGATCCCATTAACTTGTTCTGTTTCCTTCATGGCACTCATCCCTATCCAACATTACTTACTTACTTATGACCCCTCTACCCCAGCCAGACCAGGTACGTTGTCTGAATTGTTCCCCATTATATTCCCAGCATCCAGTGCAGTATCTGACCCATAGCAGGTGCTCAGTAAATATTTGAGGAATGACTGAAAAAAGATGGAAACCCTCTAGTCTTAGTGGTTCAGCGGTTTTGTGAACTATTAGCATTTATACCCTGTATCATGGATTTGACGTTTAATGATATATTGCTTTGGACTATCATTTGTACTACTGATGTATATTGTCATTTGACTTATATGTGTCCTGTCTCTGACTGGTTGTAAGATCCCTATGGATAATGAGCCGAAGTTATTACTCTTTGAAAGCCCCACAATATCTAGGAATATACTAAACACATAATAAGAGCTCAAAATGTAGATGTTAAATGAACCAATGGAACAATGTCATTATAGGGACAACAACAGATAGCAAGGTTTGGTAGAAAGAACACAGGACTAGGAGTCAAGAGACACAGCAAAAAACAGGCTCAGCTCAGCTCCACTCCACTACTAACCAGCTGAATGACCACAGGCAAGTCACTCTCCTCGGGTCTT
The DNA here is from genome assembly GCF_009834535.1 of Camelus ferus. Classification (NCBI taxonomy): domain Eukaryota; kingdom Metazoa; phylum Chordata; class Mammalia; order Artiodactyla; family Camelidae; genus Camelus; species Camelus ferus. Next base: position 75,810,929 of record NC_045732.1, on the reverse strand, counting down.
GGTTTCCTCATCTGTAAAAAAAATTCTCTAGGGAGCCCTTTCAGCACTAACATTCCATACAGGAGTTTGGCTTTCTGTAATCTCATGGCATTTCATTCACTGCCACTAGAGGGCGAGCATAGGTCACATAAATATCAGAAATTCCACACCCTTAAAAACGCAAATGTGAGTACTTTTTCTCCCCTCCATTCTAAGAATACCAGTATAGGAAAATACTGCTGTGTTTAACTCTGTTAAAACTTTTACAAAGCTTCCCCACTGGAAGAAACGCCAAGATCTGAACAAAGCATTCATACAGAGAGCGGGAGTTCTAGCCCTTAGCCAAGGAAAAGATTTGAAGTTAGATGACTGTTATATCTCTCACTGATACTTAAGAATAACAGCCACCATTTATTAGCTAGCTCCCTGATATCCCCCTTCCAACAGTATCGTTTCTGTATGGTAGGCAGAATGATACTTCAGAAACCAAAGGCACATCCTGTCACTCCTCTGTTCAAGGCTTCCCATCTCATTCGGGGTACAAGTCTAACTCTTCATCAGGTCTTATTGAGCCATTACTTGACCAGCAACCCAGCTACCTTTCCAATGTGATGTCCCATCATTCCATGTGCCAACCATGCTGGAAGTCCTGCTGTTCCTTCAACACACCAAGCAAGCTCCTCAGGGCCTTCGCACTTGCTGTTTCCAGCTCTCCCCCAGAAGTCTACATAGCTGGCACCCCCCCCCCCAATTCCTTTAGGTCTCTGTCAAATATCACTTTACTGGAGAGTTCTTCTTTGACATTTTATCTGAAAGAGGGACCCTTTATCGCTCCTTATTCCCCTTCACTATGTTTTGGTTTTCTTTATAGTATTTATGACACGACATACACTCGGTCCTCTGTATCTGCAGGTTCCACATCTGCGGATACAGAGGGCCGACTGCAAGGGACTTGAGCATCTTTGGATTTTGGTGTCTATGGAGGGTCCTGGAACCAATCCCCTGTGGATACAGAGGGACTACTGTATATGTATATATTTATTTGTTTATGTGTTTATTGTCCGTCTGTCTCTACAACAAAGTTAAGATCCTTGAAAATAGGGATATTGTTTGTTTTCTTCACTTATACTCCCAATGCTTAGAATGATGCCTGGCCCATAGGAAGCACTCAGGAAAGAAGTGCTTTCTTCTTGAATGACTGCTACACCACAGATGCCCTATCTCACTGAGGCCTCACAACCACCCTCTACGTTGGTGTTATTATTACCGTTACATGACAGATAAAGAACCAAAGGCTTGGAGAAGTTAAGTAATTTGGTCAAGGTCAATCACCGAGCTGACAGATCTGAGTTTGTGATTCCAGAATCCATTCATGTGTTATCTCATATCATAGTACCTCTCTGAAATAAATGAATATTTTTTTCCCTAAGAATATCATTCAGTATTAACATAGGTCCAAAGGGAAATCCTGTAGAGGCTTCATTTAAAATCAAAGTTCCTCAGACTGGCCATGGCTGACCTACTGAAGAGCAGCCAAAGGAAAAGTCACTGTCAGCTAGGTCCAAGTTAGGAAATAAACGGAGTCTTGGATTCCCAATACGTCTGATAAAATATGGTGTTTCTTAAGATTCTCTCTATGTAACATGCAGAAACTAGGTTCTCTCTCTTCAGCTGACCTTTCTGATAATCCTTCACCTACAGACAGAGGAATCATTTCACATTTCCAGGCAGAAGTGACTGTGCTCCTCCTGGCCCTTTTCCGCAGAGCACTCTCCACCTTTACCAGGCAGTCAAGTCAGCAGGATGAGAAAAGACCTGGAAAAATCCATTTATGGAGCCGGAAATAAACATTTTCATGAGATGTTTAAAAATACGACGTCGAATTCTAGCTATAAGATTTTCTTCCTAATGTAGCAATTCTGCTCTCTGCTTCTAAACAGCCACTTGATGGAAAAGCAAATAATAGAAAGTGTTCTCTTGAGGCTACACAGTGGAAAGTATTTTCAAAGTGTTCGAGTCTTTCCCCGCCACATCAAAAATGTGGCAACAAAAAGACATGAAAAACAAACCTTTCACAGAAAGCTGCTGTTCATTTACCTTTAAATATTTGATGAGCTCCCCCGGAACTTCTTTCGAGCCTGACTGAATCAGCTGGCAGTGGTGGAAGAATTTGTGCACATGTAGATCCTGAAAAACAGATGGACACAGCCGTATGAAATCTGATTCATTACCTTCAACACAGGCTCTCTACCTCTCCCCTCCCCGCCACCCGCATCTTGCAAACCTATTTACCAGGGGATTCTAATGGCCAGACTCGGCAGCTGCAGCTACCAGCACATGTGTTCATAAAGGAGCCGAGTCCTCCCAAGCAGCGCACGAGGCAGCAAACCCGGGCGCGCTCAGCACGGACCTACACACACCAGCTCGGCCTCAGTTCATGCCCAACTAGTCAAGCATGTATTTAATTTCTTTTATGGCTAGTGTAGTCTCTAAAGTCGGGCTGCTTCTGTATTTTAATGAAACGAGTGGGATTGGAGGTCTGAACTGACAGGTGAAGAGAAGGTTGCAGCAGGGAGTTGCCGGAACAAGTCTCAGGCACTCAGCGCCCGGGTTACCCCGGCCCGGCACCGGCCGGTGTCCAGCTGTCCTATGTGGAATCTGTAGACATTGATTTTGGGGACAGCATGGACTGTATCAGGAACTGGAATAATGAAACTTGGATTGTGACTTACTTCCTGTAATTATTACCTGTGTGATTTTGGGTAAATCATCTAATCTGACCGAGCCTCAGTTTCTTTACCTATAAAATGGCAAAGTAGGCAGGGAGAGCTGAGAAGGACCATGCAGGCCACACCAATAAGTGGGGACTTCAGCTTCTCTGTGATTTTCAAAGTGTGCCTGAGGTTTCCTCACAGGTAGTTGATTCTAATGACATGTATGCCAAGGCTAAGAGCAAACCGTAGTGGTCAGCCCTGGTCCACTGACTACAAATTTCTGTGTTCGACTCCAGTCTAACCATGAGAAAACCATCAGACAAATTCCAACAGAGGGGCATCCTACAAAATACCAGTACCCCTGAAACCTGACAAGGTCACCAGAAACAATTAAAGTCTCAGAACTTGTCACAGCCAATAAGAGCCTCAGATGGGACAACTAAACAGAATAGAAAAGGATCATTAATAGGTAAAAACTAAAAAAAACCTGAATAAAGTCCAGACCTCAGTTAATAATTATGTCTCAACACTGGTTCATTAGTTGTAACAAAAGTGCCATCGTAACGTAAGATGTTACTACCAGGGGGAACTAGGCACAGGGTATATGGGACATCTCTGTACTATCTTAATAATTTTTCTGTAAATCTAAGACTGTTCACAAAAAATAAAATTTATTGTTAAAAAATGGTGATACTAGCATCCATGTTCCTTTCAGAGTTTTGTAAGACTCGACTCAGTTTGAGAATAAAAGGATAGTGCGATTTGAGAAGAATTATAAAATGTGAGCTATTAGTAAGAATGATGTTATCACTAATGAGAAAGTCTTTCAGGCGACAACTTCACTAAGGCTGTAGCAATCAAATATAATCTATTTTAATCAAGAAAGACACTCAGGTATTAAAACTGACAAAATTCAGTTGATGTAACTTACTTGAGTGTAAATGGTAGACTCTAAGTGGCTTTTAATCTTCAACAAAGGCTTGGCACCATCTACCCACTTAATATCCACATTAGACTGCTGTGAAGAGAAAATACACACTTGAGTTTCTGTAACAGAGCAATAGATAGATGAACAACATATAACACCTTTATGCATTTCAACATTTTTCAGAAACAAGTGTGTTACTTTCACACACAGGGAGTTACTGGAGAAAGTAACTTGTGTCTAGAATAAATGTACCCTAAATCATTTTGAACTTCCACTCCTTTTCAGGCTAATATTTTTATACATTACAATAAAAATACCAAAGAAATGAATTTTTTAAATGATGAACGAAATCGAAGTCCCATTTTGAAAAATCATTATTAGAACCAAGAGATGTGAGGTTACTTTGTCAAACTATTATAAAGACTTTTCAACACTCATTTCCCATACTTATTTTTGTTGTGGGCCAGCACCAGTCCTCAAACTGCACTTTGAGTAGCTACTACTAGACCAAACTATCAAGTATGCCAATGGAATTCTACTTTTTAAACATTTCATCATGATTACTTCAACAAACACAGATATTTTCCTACCCTTCTGGATTCTGCATCATTCAGATTCAGGTAGCCTGGGGGAAGATTGGCGGAAACTGGCAGCTGCTGCTCAAATGTGATGATTCTACCATCCTTCAGCAAAGGTACCCAGGCAAAGCCAACTGCCAAGACAATAATCAACCATGAGACATGAAATTGCAAATGCAATTAGCTACACAAATGTCTGGCTGCTGGGGAGCAGGGTAGGGCTGATGATGTTGCCAGGGGTCTGTAGGTGGGAGTTCATCCAGCTGTTGGGCATCTGAGTACTCAGGAAGGATCGATGAGTTTGGATCGCTTCCTAATCCCAGCCTGGCCACTAACAGGTTATTTACTCTATCTCTTTGACTATAAAAATGGGAACAACAACACATCGTTTTTCCATCTAACAGAGTTATTGAAAAACCAAAGTGAGCAAATATACAAAAATACCTTAAAACATTTAAAGTACATCAATTTCATTATCTTCAAGTATTATTTAATATTATTCATAATATTTAATATTCATTAACATTGGGAAATAATTTTGGTAGACTTATTTTTCAAAAGATTCACATGTCTCTCATCCATCCTTACTAAGAAGGTAAAGTCTCATATCTGAGACTATAATCAGACAGCAATCACCATGTTCTAAAATTTCTTCCAGCAACCCTATGGGAAGTAAGGGACTATGGAAAATGTAGGTCACACGTCAAGGTTACATTCCATATTTATACAAGGCAGTATTCAGCTGGGCAGTTTTCCTGATTACAGAAGGAAGAGGTGTAGGAGGAGAATGCAGGGCACAGTGCTTACAAATTGAATCCACTGAGAGATTTTTCTCCCCAGTGTCTACATTTCTGAACGGTTCTACCCAAAGGAGCCTCTTGGCTTCCCATTAGAAAACTCATCATGTTCTCCTAAAAAAGCCAGAGCCATCTGTGTTGCTCAAGTCAAGCAGTGTCAGTATTTCCATTATAGAGATTACTCTGGGCTTCAAGTGTTTATAACTCAGCTGTAAAAAAAAACAAAACTCTGGACTGAGTTTTGGCATCTGAGAGAGGGTGTTGGCCAGAGAGTGCTTGTTAAAGCAACTGCTTTCTGATGCTTTAAAATACTTTGCGTGAGTGTGTATGTGTATGCGTGTTTACATTGTGAATGTAGAAGTCAACACAAATCTGGTTAGAATGTTTTCATTCACGTGTTTAATTTGGCAAATGCTTTAATCCTTAAGGAGACTAATACATTGCTTTCTCTAAGGAGACTGAATGGTTTTCTCAGATGCTGCAACATGCCTGAAGGACATCATTACTAGTAAAGCTTCAGAAATGCTTTACCCAGAGCTCTCCGTTTATAAAAAGCAGAGGAAAGGAACATGAGCAGAAGAATCACTCAAAAGGACCCTGTCAAAGTAGTTAAACTGAAAATTAGACAAATGACAAAGGTTTCCAGTCTAGAGAGTAGGAAACTGAAAATAGATTTCTTGTTCTTAGACGATATTTTTTCCTCATAGAAATTTTTATTGAGATATAATTCAGATACCATACAATTCATCTGTTTCAAGTATACACTTCAATGATTCTTAGTATAGTCACAAAACTGGGCATCTACCTCCACTCTCTAATTCCAGAACTTCTTCATCAGCCCAGAAAGAAACTCCATACCCCTTAGAAGTCACACCTTACACCCCTCTCCTTCCAGTCCCGGACAACCACTCATCTGCTTTCTGTCTCTCTGGAATCGCTTGGGCAACATTTTTGCACTGTGAATTAATCAGAGCATGGCCAAGGGTGTCTCAGTCAAAACTCATGTAGAACCCCTAGAAGCTATAAAGGTACAATGTCAAGCAGATGCTCCGCTCAAAGGTGTGAAGCCACTTAAAGGACAGACAGTTAAAAGTGACGGTGGCACACCAAGTAAGTGTCTCATGCTTCACTGAGCATCTTGCACACTTCCGTTTAGGATCTGGATAAGGAACTAGCCAATTTGTTTCTCAGGAGGTGCACTGTTATGGGTTCTCATTGTTTGCCCGATTTCTTCTCACCCTACAAGGTCCCGAGCCTGAATGAACTGCAATTTCTATGGGGATCCAGAACAGGACCATGCTAGCCACTAACGGAACTTCCTAACATTCAGTCCTCTGCCTGCCAAGCATCACTCAGATGTCTAACACCTCAAGCTCAGCATCAGTCCAAAACCTACCATCCCTACCCACAATTCTGCTACTTGGCAATACCTTCTTTCCAGTTTTGAAACTTCAGTGCTAACTTAGAATTATCTCTTTAGCAGCCAGTCTCTCGCCAGGCCTAATATATTTCTCTGTAATTCTCTTTGTCTTCCTCTCCTGGCCTTTGAAATGGCCCCCTAACTGGTGTTTCCTTCCTTCTTCCTGCTCCAACTCACCTTACCCATTATATTGCTCCCTGCTTAGATTTCCTGCAAAACAGCTCTGACTGGTGTTTATAATTCTTCAGTACTTCCCTACTGGTGACAGAATAAAATCAAATCCACAATCTGGAAGGCTTTCCACGGTCAGATGCCTCCTTTTCCACCTGGCATCCTGATTCCCTTCGCAGGACCCTGTGCTTCAGTGGCATTGAACCACCTGTGGTTCCCCATCCATACCCCTCAACGCTCTGCCTCTGTACCGGATGCTCATTCACCCTGGAGTCCTCCACCGTCCTGCCATCTCTGCATTAGTGAACTACCTTGCCCTTTAAGGCCTCCCACACACACCATCTCCTCCTGGAAGTCTTCCCTGAATCCCAGCCAGTTGTCCCTCCACCAACTGAAGTAATAATTCGCTCTGCTCTAAGATCACAGGGAGCCACTTTCTTAGTAACTGCTACTTTCTATCTTGTATTAGAGTTGTCTACCTAGGTCTCATTTCCCCTGCTAGATCACTGCTCACTGAAGATGAGAGCTAGGTTTGATTCTCCACTGTATTCTCCAGAGCACCACCTACAGTATCTTATACAGTGTAACTATGCAGACATACTTGCTGAGTGAATGAACAAATGAACGAATTTAAGATGGATCTAGACTACCTTGGATCTGAATCCCAGGGCCTGCTGACATTTATATAGTGGGTGTTCACAGGGCCTCCTTCATTCTAAGGATGCTTCTCCCTGGTTTATCTAAAACCTTGCTGAATGGGACCATGCCTGGGACTTCAAGAGCAATGCTTATTCAAGTTCATGCAACGTGTCCTCTTCTCATTAGAACACCAATCTCCCTCAGGTTCAAAAATGCTCATGGTTATGGGCTCACTTCCCTCTTCCCACTGAGCAGAACTGGAAAGTTCTGGTTGCTGGGCCATTCTACATCAAAGAGATAACAAAAATGCTGCAGCACAATATGGGTTTCCCTCTGAGAAGGGCAGTATTACTTTATGTTGCCTACAATAGTCGAAGCACACTGCAAGCATTTGGACATGACACTGGGTAGAAATGATGATAAAATGAACACATAATTCATCTTTTACCAGTGAACTTTTAACTCAGACATGTACTTTTTGGTGAAGGGAAGTGGTTTGTAACTTGAGGAAAAGAGGTTATATCTCCCAGACAACTCCACTTCAAACAGCTCTAGAGAGAGACATTGAAGGAGCACACGTACCTGGGGTTTCAACTGTGTCCTGCTTTTTGGTTGTTCCCTTTGTGTTAATTTCACAACTTACATGATAAAAAGTGAAAAGCAAATGATGTTTCTGATGCAGGTGAATGGGAAGCTCAATTTTAATCTGAAAGGAAAGCAAAATAAAAATAGCATTTTCTTTTGTGTTAATTGTCAAGCTGGACTGTCAGACCTTTAGTTCTGTTTCATCATACTTTTCCAATGACATACTTTTCTAAAGGACAGGCCAAGTGGTCAAATAATAGTTATCATTTAAATATATTCCAAATGCTTTTCTGGTCAGTTTCAGTTTGACAACAATATTCTCCCGGGTTGTGAGGGCTGATTTATTACTTTTGCTGGAGAGTCCAGTTGATTCTCCTGGATTCAACTTTGCAGTAGGATTTTCTAAAATGCTGGATCAAAACCACATCCTTACAGCCCAGGGATACTATGTAACTCAATCTGAGTCAGTCAATGCAATCCATCTACAATGTGCACTGAACTTGAAAGGCTGCTTTTTTGGCAATCATTGCCCTTCTTTCCATGAAAAAAAAATTAAGCCTTTACAAGTAAATGTGCAAAAGTCACTGTGGTATTATGGTATCAACAAATTACAACTCATATAAATTTCTTTAAATGAAAAACACAACTTCAGTCTTGAATAAAAAAAAACGCCATCCTGACACATGAATTTAATGTGAAAAATTAATACTTCAATACAAGCATCTCGAGTAATTTTCCAATCAGAACCCAACTGAATATTCGTAATGCCTCCTGGGAAGTATGTGGGAGACAGATTACAGGTTGAGTTGATTTAACGGACATGCGTGTACCTGTAGAGAACACACGCAAACACACACACTCATATTCACTTTCCTGGTCAATATACAGTGAATGATCGAAAAGTCTATTTCTGGCTTCCTAAAGATAATGTGGACTATTTACTACATGAACAAGTTTCCTCTAGTGACTGGCATTGGTTGCAGAGAGGGACATATTAAACAGCTCAGTGATGGACATCTGGTCTAATTATCATTCACACAAGGCATGGTTTTGGTGTTATAACTAATTTCTGTTGTAGGTATATTTCACCACAGAATCTGCCTATCCACAGGACGCAGACCATCTGGGTATCTAATGCTCTGCTGCACATAAATATGGACATACTCCCTCCCTGGGTGGCAAAAACGCAAAGCACCATTATCCTCCTCCCCATCCCCCGCGAATGTAGGGGCATTGGACTGAGAAGGAATGAGCCAGCCTAAGGCTGGGGTATAAGGCCTCCTCCACACAACAGCAGGTGGACCTGGGGAAATCGGGACGGCAGGGGGGATGGTTTCAGCCCAAGCCAGGAATGGAGACGTGGGGCCCGAGAAGCAGCAACAGCAGAGTTTCTGGCCTGGGATGCACAGCCAGGTTCCAGGGAGACATGTGGGAATCAAAAGCAGCCTGAGGATTCAGATAAGCCAGATACATACAGACTAGAAGAGGCAGTGTGACAGAGACACTAAGACACTGGGAAGGACACGGAGACATAGAGATAGAGAAGTGGGGGAGGGAGGGTATAGCTCAGTGGTAGAGCGCTTGCTCAGCATGCACGAGGTCCTGGGTTCAATCCCCAGCATCTCCAGTAAATAAATAATTAAATAAATAGACCTAATTACCTCCTGCCCCCAACCCCACAAAAAAGAAAAAAAATGAGAAGTGGGAAGAAGGAAAAAGAGGGAGAGATGGAGTCAAAGACAGAGACTGAGGAAGGGTGCCCACAGACCCGGAGAGTACACCAGTCCCCTTTGCCTGCGTGGCACTGAGACATCTGGTGCAGCCAACGGGATTCTGGTGGCCCAGCTGAGCTGCTGAGTCTCTCAAAGAGTTTCACTTACAGAGTCTGTGTCCTCCCATGCAGAAAGAACCACAGGAGGAAACAGCTAGAGGGTGTTCGGAAAATCCCTTCTAAATTTCTCATTAAGCTTTGGAAATGGAGACTCAGAAAGGGGAAGTAACTTGCTCAAGGTGACAGAGCCAGGTGTCAAAGGGAGGGCTAGAAACCTCGTTCCAGCCTGGTGTCTGTTTCCTACATTATCTCACGTCCGAGCCCCTTCCACTTGTGGGCAAATGCTCCACTGTCATCAAAGGGCACCAAGCAGGCAGTGGCCCCTTGTTTTGATGTGACATTTTCTATTTTCATGGGAGAAAACACTCGGGGGCTGAAAAGTGCAGATACAATGTTGGAAATGACAAAGAAAAAAAGAGCAACCCCTGCATTTCATAAACGTTAGAATCCTGTGCTTTACCTCATCATAGAACTCTGGATTTTGGTTGTGATGTGAGACAACAGCATAAGCATTTGTGGTAAAAACAGATCCCGTGGGTTTTCCATAAATACACTGCAAAAGAAGGAAACAGAGTCACCACTCTCCATGCTGTTCTTTAAACACCATGCCATGGAACCACATCCAGTTAGAGGCATCTGTGAGCACAGGGTCACGGCCAAGCCCACCCAGCTCTCACCATGAGCCTGTAAATTACAAATAATTTACAGTCACTCCAGACACCACCCCAGACATTGCCTAAGTTGGCTGCATGGATGCTTCTGAATTTCCAGCCATCAAAGAAATATAATTCCAACCTAGCTGATGGTAAGAGGCTGAACACTTCTAATCATATGGAAGGGAAAGACTCTCCACAACCAGGCCTGGAAAGCTTACTTCTCTCAGCTATTTGCATTTCTTAATACAAGAAGCTCCCTCTCAGTCAGTCAGCAGCATTTGCTGAATGCTCCTTGTGTGGTGGGCAAGGTGAGGAGTTACCAAAACAGAACTGACCAGCAGATATATTCCTAGCCTAAAGGAATTCGAAATTGAGGGTCCATTAAGCTACAGACAAGCTCACTGTTCTCGCACTTTACGAGCCACATTTTAAGAGTCACTGGCTTGCTGTTACACCAATAAAATAAATGGAAGCTTTCTACGGTTCCATGGAAAGATCCGATTTCATTTCTAGTGTGTTTTTCACTTCCATAGGCCTAAGAAGGTCAAGGATGAATATGGAGTGAGCGTGCCAAGGTCCTAACTGCCTCATTCGGGTACTTCAGAGCCGGCCTCCAGGCCAGCTAAGAAATGAACCTGCGACTCCATGTAACTACATCACCAGTTCTCCCGAAATAGGGTTATGTGGGCAATTTGCAGGAATTGCTGAGAGGTAACCTAAGAATCTTTCAGCATACAAAAGGATATTGCGTGGGGGCAAAGGAAATGTTATTCTCACCTCTGCTCAAGGGAGAATCAGAGAAAATATACTTAATCTGTTCCAGCTAATCCTTAATTTAACTTAGGTTCCTCTGTGAAAACAAATCTTTCAAAGGTAGGAGTGAGGAAACATCCAATGACTTAATCGGGAACACTCCAGCTTCTTTCCCTAGATGGTTTAAGTGGAAGACCGCCCTCCATCTGTCTGATTTAGGCTCAGGCTAGAGAAGTGGGGAGCCAGATAAACACTCTGAGATGGCTAGATGTTCTGACTTCTCTCCCAGGCCTCTGATGAAAGGGCTAAAAGAGCCAAAAGTTCAAAGCAGCTATAAAGAGCGCAAATGTAAAGGCGCTGTGAACTGACAGCTATTTAAGGACCGCAGTATCAGATAATACTGAGATGCTTTCCATAGATCACTAATTCAAGTTTGGAGGCCCCCATTTGGCCAGTCACAGAGAAGTCAGATCTCAGATCAAAGCAGTCATGCTCTGCTTCTGTCAGCTAGAAGCCTGTTCAGGTTTCAAGGAGAATGGAGTTTATACTCCCCTGATGGTACCACTACAAACTGTCAGGTCAGAGCAGAAAATGACCTTGTGATTAGGCACTGGAGAATTCTAAAACCCAAGTGGAGCAAAGGCAAAAATCTGGCCTATGAAGCTTCCTCACTTTTAGAGCTATCTATGTTCCTAACTCATTTTGTTATTTCTTAATATTTAACTCATCCTTGTAGTTAATGTGTAAGAGCAGAAAAGACAATATTACATGTGTCACTTGAGTACATTTTCTCTTTGACGTTTAAACACATTAAACTTAGCATATGAAACTACCAAGGACCAAAATCTCTATCTCTACTAAAAAGGCATGCTTACCAGCATCATAAACAAACCTTTAGAGCGCTAGCATCACTTTCATCTGAATCCCGGAATTCCACACAGACCGCAATGTTCCTGGCCTAAAATGATTCATTGTTCAAAATGAGTCACAAAACAAGATGATTATAAATAACACTTTATACCCCAAAATGTATAGTTTACACTGTTTACCTTGGCAAATGTTTTCTGGCTATCATATTTTAACTGCAAGGGATATACATACAGATGGTTTTTGTAAATAGTAAATGGATAACAGTATTTTGTCATCTCTGGAACAAACTCTTCAACTTCCACAGTAATATTTTGACAACTCTTTTCAAAAGGCTTCAGGGGCACGTATGAAGAAGTAATACAATCTATAGCAGAAAAAAAAAAACAGGCAGAGATAATACAATTCAACAATCATTAACACATTTCTACATTTATAAAAATATACACGGATAGTGTTCTCAAAGAGCAGTTTAACAAAGAGAATTCTTAGTGATTGACAGAAAGTCATACAACCACTTGGAGAACCCAAAAGAACAAGATGGAGTAAATAGTCTGATGCTGATTTTAGTGGAACCCTTCAAACCAGACGTGGATTGCTATTTCATTCTTAACATAGAGGAGAGTGATTTGCCAAATACAACACATTATAATTTTGACAAATTTAAACTCTGCAAAGAAATCCATTATGTTTCTCCTCCTGTGGCTGCAATTTAGCTTTCACTGCAAATTTTTACTGGTATCAGGGAAGTAACGGTAAATCTATGCCTCCAATTAGCCCATGGCTTTTCGAAAGTGAACTTGGTGCAGGTGCAAATTTTCACTTAAGAAAGAATGGCAGCCTTTTGAAACTACAGATCTTACGATGTGTCACCAATAAGAAATTCAATCCTCCCGAACGTGCAAAACCCAAAGCCTCAGAGAAGGGTAGCAGCATGCTATTGAGGGAGCCACTGCAGTAAAAGTTATTGACACATTAAGGGGCTCTAAGACTGCTTGTCCTTGCTGCAGAGTGATACTGGTGGAGAAGGAAGACCCAGGAGAGTCAGACCTGAGGACACAATATTTTTCACTGGGTTTGGTTTTATACCACAGCAATACTTACAACAGAATAATATGTGGAGGTACAGAGTAAAGGTGCACAGAAACAAGTGATCATTCCAATACCCAGAGATAACTACTGTTCATGCTTTGGCGTATTTTCTTCTAGTCTTCTTTCCATGTGTATGTTATACAAAAATACAAAAGTCCCACTATATACATGGAACTTTATCCTGGCTTTTCATCATTTTACCTGATGTCTTATTCCATGAACTCTTTGTGAACGTCATGTTTCATAGCTGCATGAAGTTTCATGGTATCAGTATACCATAGCTGTCTTAACCACACGTGACAGTGTTAGACTCTTTCGTTATTTCCAATTTTCTCCCCAATATAAACAATACTACAGAGAACATCTTTATGCATAAATTCCTGTCTACATCTCAAGTTGTTTCTTCAGGAGAAAATAATCCATTTTACTCTTGGATGTTTTAAAATGTCAATTGCCATTTTCCTACTTACAATCCTTTAGTGACTTCTCATTGAACTTGGAATAAAATCCAGTGTTTTAAAGAGTTACCATGGTCTTTATAATTCTGTACAGGATGTGATCCTTCCTACTTCTGTTTCATCTCCAATCTCCCTTGCTCCCATCACACACTACACTACGGCCACATTGGCTTCCGTTCTGTTCATACCAACCACACTAGCTCCCATCTCAAGCTCTTTCTATCTAGGATGCCCTCAGAGTAGAAGCTACAGTCCCAACCAACGTATGCTGCCTGGACCACTTGGTGGGCCTTCCTTGGCCACCGTTTTTAAAGCAGCCTACCCCAATCACTGAAATCACTCACTTATTTCTTTTCTTGTTTAATATCTGTCACTCCTTTTAGACTTTAATCTCCATACTTTTAAAGCGTCTTGTAGGTATTAAATAGAGTTTACTCAAGAAATGCTTATTCGGTGAATCTCAGAATTGTAATGCCTTAGTTATAGACATTCATGGATATCTCCTGCCAAATTATCCTCCTACTTGTGATAGGTGGTGATGCCAGGCCAAAACCAAGCAAGCCTTAGACAGTTTCACTTTATTTTTGTAAATTTGATAGAAGAACAAAGACATCATAATGCTTAAATGTTTAAATTTGCATTAGTGGCATAATTACTGAGAGTGAACATTTTTTGAATCTTTACTAGTCATTTTATTTCCTGCAGATTGTCTTTGGTGTCTTCCGTCCATTTTTCTCCTGGGATCTTAGAGTCCTGTCTTTAGACAAGAAAAAAATTCTCCTCCTTTTTGATCCATTCGTGGATGAGACTTATCCAAGGCAAAGGGAGCAGAAACTGACTGGAGCACACTCACAACATCACATATTATAGATGAAACAGCATCTGATAAAATCAAGTGACTTCACTTCCTAATCTGTAACTATTCACCACGTGTACTGGGTTGAATAGTGTCCCAGCAAAATTCACGTCCCCTGGAAGCTCAGAATGTGACCTTATCTGGAAACAGGGTCTTTGCAGATGCAATTAGTTAAGATGAGATATACTGCTTGAAGGTGGGCCCTAATCCAATGACTGGTACTGTTAGAAGAAGGCCATGTAAGGACGGAGGCAGAGATTGGAGGGATCCAGCTACAAGCCAAGGGATGCCAAGGGTAGCAGGGAGTCACCAGATGCTAGAAAGAGGCAAGGAATGATTCTTCCTTAGAGCATTTAGAAGGAGCCTGGCCCTTCTGGCACCTTGATTTTTTACCTCTAGCCTCTAGAACTGCAAGAGAATAAATGTTTCATTGTAAGCCACCCAGTCTGTAATACTTCCTTACAGCAGCCCTAGGAAACTAATAAATACACCATGTAAACCTCAAGAAAAATACTGCTAAGATAAAAACCTGAGATTCAAACACAGCCCTTAAGGTTTATTTGCAATATGTAAGTTCTTACTTGATAAATCCACAGGAACGCATTCTACTGTGATGTTTAGCTGCCCAGGAATAATCTGCAATTTGGTCTTCTCTGGCCTGGCATAAAATAAGAATATTTTATACTTAAAACAAATGATTACTAAATGCATTGGTTACCCTATATCCAACCTTCCAAATGCTTCCAAACCCAAATGCTCCAAAGCACTTGGTTTCTCCCATATGTGACTCATACTCCTCATTTTAAGAAATTAAAATTCCTCTATTATATCAATTTACCACAGTAACTCCACACACTTACTTCTTGTATTCCGAGAGCAATTTGAGAATGTCTTCATTTGAAAGCTTGCTACTGTCTTGTTTATACAAAGGAGAAAATCTCCCATCCAGGTCAAGAGAGCCTTGAATATCTTTGAAAATGGGTCTAAAACAGCAACAGGAGGGGTTTAAAAAAAAGAAGTATTGATAAATTAAGATAAAAAAGTGCTGGTGAGTATACAATGGTGAAACTATTTTGGAAAATAATTTGGCAATTTCTGATGAAGTTATGCATACGCCTGCCCTCTGACCCTACAATTCCACTCCCAGGCATATTTCTACACGGTACTTCAATGTTCACAGCAGATTTATTTGCCATGGCCCCAAACTGGCAACAACCCAGATATTCATCAACAAGTGAATGGCTAACCAAACTGTGGTACATTCACATAATGGAATACTACTCAAAATGAACAACTGAGACATACAACATGACTGATGAAACTCAAAAACAGACTGAGCATGAGAAACCAAACGTAAGAGAACATACTGTGTGATTCCATCTATATGAAGGTCTAGAGTAGGTAAAAGTCATCTAAGGTCAGTAGTTGCCTGGGTGGAGGTGAGATGGCTGACTAGACCGGAGCGTGAGGGAACTCCCCAGAGTCATAGACATGTTCTATATCTTGGTTGGGGTGGTAGTTACATGACTGAATATACTTGTGAAAATTCATCAAACTGGACATATAAAATGTGCATTTTCATCAAAGGTAAAGTATATCTCAATAAAGTTGATAAAAATTAAATTAGGTCTTTAAGATCAACTTACAGTTTACAATATATTTGTAAAGTTTCCAATATGAATTTGAACTATTCCCTGCCCTTCCCCTTCTTCCATTTTTAAGCAGCTATCTTACTGCTAAAACGGGAAGTAACATAAAGCACCCAACACGCTGGAAGCAGCCAGAGCCAGAAACATAATTCCCCCGGCAGAGCCTCTGAAAATGTGGTTATATGCATTAACCATTGTTCCTACTTCTAAGCATATCTCCTTTATATTCAGTAAACAGGGGTTTAATCATACATCTTTTAAATACCCCAGCCAAGCCTTTAGAGTGAGCTCCTGCTACTGCTGACAACCAAAAACAGCTCAGGAAGAAGAAAAAAAATAGTGTAATTCCTCATCAGAACTGGGGATCAAAGCTTCTAACTTTGAAGATTTTAAAATTTACTTTTCTTGATACAGATCAGCATCAAGCGGCGACTGCTCCGACCTGAAGCGGGGGTGGGGGAGGGCGCCGCAGGGGTCCAGAGCGGAATCTACAGTCATGTGCCATGGGTTCTGAGCCCTGCTCACACACGTGCCATGTGAACTTGGCCAAGGATTTTTTTTTACTTCTGTGCCTCAATTTCCTTATCTCCAAGATGGGGGAGAATGGTCCCTACCTCTTAAGAAAGTATACATGAAATGTTTAAACCTTGGCCTTGTACAAAGTTAGCACTTAATTACCGTAAATAATAACAGCAGCAGTAGCTGGGGCATCACTAAGTGTGCTTGTATCTACACGCTGTATTTCACCTTCTATAATGCCGAAATATACCACCCTCCACTGCTCCTTGCCCTTGACCCATCTTTAGCTATCATTTCTCACCAGTTTGCAAAACAAAGACAAGGTGCCTTTTCATCTATCAACATACAAAGCATTTTGAGACCTTCCCCAAAAATGAAATGATTATCCATGGTGACAGAAGAGTTAATTAGCTTAGAATCTTCTACCCTTATGCTCCTCCCCAGCACCCACTGAACAGAATTGATTGAATTATTCAGAACATGGTGCCCTTTCCCCAGAAGTTCCAGTGAGCTGTACAGGCTGTACCACAAACAAGCCAGTGCACCTGGACCTCAAAGTGGGGAATAAGCAAGAAACACGTTTTAAGTCATCACTGTAGGCAGATTTGTAAGATTTGGAGGAAAATCATGTAACCCACCATCAGATACGTGGTACAGATAACACACTTCCTAATAACTAGCCCTGAAGGGGCTGCCAAATTTGTCATCAGAGAGCAAGAAAGTCTATTAAGTAATTACACACTTGCACTTACTACATTCTTTGCCTTCTAATTTTTAGTATGTTTTTCAGAATTACTCTATGATGGCTTTTCAAAGCATAAACCCAGCCAATTCTGAAACAGTGGGCATATTGTATATAATTCACCACAGTTTCTGGTTTTCTGGGGAAAAAATATTCCATCACTTTAGCAAATAAGCTCTGCTTTAAAACGTAATAAAATTAAGTGGTGTCAGTCAGCTCAGTAACCCAAGCCAAAGAAAATTTCCCTGAAGCAAGACATTTAAAGAAATCAAAGGGTCTTTGAGGCACAGCAAATTCCAAGAGAAAGAATTCTTGTATCCTGTTATGGACTAAATGTCTGTGTCCTCCCCCGGCCCCAAAGTTCATATGGTGAAATCTAATCCCCAAAATGATGATATTAGAATGTGGTACCTTTGGGAGGTGATTCAGTCATGAGGATGGCCCTCATAAAAGGGATTAGTGCTCTTAAAAGAAGCCAGAGAGCTAGCCCGCCCTCCTTCTGCCATGTGAGGATACAAGGAGAAGTTGGTTATCTACAACGTGGAAGAGTCCTCACCAGAACCCAAACATGCTGGCACCCTGATCTCGGACTTCCAACCTCCAGAGAAATGTCTGCTGTTTAAGCCAGCCAATCTACAGTAATTTATGATAGCAGCCCAAATGGACTGAGACACAGCCCAAGTATCCCAACTGGCTTGTCAGAAACAGACTTCTGAATGCTGCTGGCAAGGACAACAGCCTTCAACTTCACACAGGAGTGTGAATAGATGGGTCAGGATTATATTTGTACAAACCTGGCAGCCCAAGCAAAAGGCATTCTGTATTGTCCAAGGCGGCTACACACTTGCTTAGCTGTCCTGTGCACCTTCTGGGCTGTCTAAGGACAGAAACAAGAAAATAGGCTCATATTGGTTCACACTTCCAGGGACTCATCCAGAAAAATAATCCTCCCCAACTTACTGATAAAAAAACATCAAAATCTAGAGGGGGAAAAACATAGAAATAGCTACAATAAAACACAATACACATCAGCCACCCATTTTTCAAGACCAAAGCACTTCCTAAAGGTTCTGTGTTTTTTCATCAAGAGAGCCCTCATCAAGATATCAGAAGACAGATAAAATGCATGTGGGGCATATTTTGTACCAAAGACCACTAGTGGGAAAAATTTAAGCAGTTTGTGTATGTATTTCCTTTCACACATGAGCAGGCAGACACTCCATTCTTGGGAGAAGTTTGGTCTGGGTACAGTTGACCTTTCAACTCCCAAGATAAAAGCCAAATGACCAAGAATCAAGGCAATTAGTTTCGTGTGGGCAGGAGCTGCTGTTTGCACAGGCGCGGGGAGATGACACAGGAGATTAACTGCCTATAGAGTCTAAACAGGCTGCGAAATGCAGGCTGGACACTTATCCCGAGGGAGACAGAATGCGCGAGGCTTTTATCTACATTGTTGAGATCTTTTTTCCCCCCACAAATTAGTCATATGTCTCCTCAGCGTCTCCCACTTAATAAACACTATTTGGAGACAAAACTAAATGCCATGTACAACAGATCAACTCTCATAAATACTCAGCAGCTGGAGTGTCGCTAATGAACTCAGCCACGAATGCATCCCCTCTATGGGCCTCAGTTTTCTCATTTACAAAACGAGAGGAGAGGATGAGATCACAAATTTCTACAAGTTTGTATGTCATGATCCAGAAATTTGGATGATTCTAGGGGTTCCCGACTTTTAAGGTTGCCGTTTAAAGATATTAGACAGTAAAAAGAACAATCCCCACTATGTACTATGCCAACACTTCAGGAAGACAGGCAGGTGTGATGTTTAAAAAGTAGGAGGGGCAAAAATCTCAGAATAAAGGCTAGCCCTTTGAATTCAATACACTGAAGCTTCACGAACGGCTCAATCTCTTGTCTTTCTATTTTCATGTCATCAAAGACAAGAGTCAATTTGAGTACAGACTGGCCTTTCGAAACCACAGGACCAGGTCCTCTTTCCCATCCCAGCTCTGCCGTTCTAGGGCTGTAGGCAGGGCTGGGAATAAAGAAAGAGTAGCTATTGCCAAGGAGATGGTGTCAATGAACAGATGTGGCCTAAAAGCCTTCAGTTCTTATTTTGATAAATAAGCAGAAATCAGACTGGCATGTCAAAAGAACATAAATGAAAAGGGAAAAAAGTCATGTTGAAGCTTGAGCAGGCATACTTAGAGTAGACAATATTTTCAGAATATACAGCATGCTAAGGGAGTATTGGTTTTTTGGGGTTTTTTTCTTTTTGGTAGAGTCATTGACAATATCATTTAAAATACCAGTAAGGGGGGAGGGTATAGCTCACTGGTAGAATGCATGCCTAGCATGCACGAGGTCTTTGGTTCAATCTCCACTACCTCCATTAAAAAATAGATAGATAGATAAAACTAAAATGCCAGTAAAAGGCAAATTCTACCTTAGGCTGAAATGCTCACAATCTGTATAAATACCTTTGCCGGGTCAGAATTTTTGATGTAAGGCTCTGCGCAGTGCGTGATGTTCCCCTGGAGAACCTTTTCAATCCTCGCGACTAGGAAAATTTCAGAATGTGGATTTGTCACGGAGAAAATTCCCTGGAAAAAAATTCCTTCCATTAGACTCTTTTTTTTTAATGTCACCTCATAGATACAGTTGTTTGGTTAGTGATTCCTAGTGGCGTGCTTGGCACTGAATGTTGATATTCAACATAGGATCATGTTCAGGACCTTGGTAATAGATAAGATTTCCTTTCATACAGTTTTCAAAGCTCCCGATGCTCCTTTCAGAATGGATTTTCTATTTTGTCACCAACATCACATCTATTAGTCCCCAATGTGCAGTGTCACCATGGTTGCTTAGCCTCTCGTGTTTGGCTGTGCTTGCGAGGTGCATCCTTAGGCCTAATCAATACAACGTGTATTGTTTGGCTTAAGTGGCATGTGCTCAGATAGTGTGCGTTTCTCAAGTGGAATAGGATATGCATTCATCAATGTAGCTGCCTCTAACTCCAGGGCAATTCACTCACACTTAATGACTAGTAACGGTAGCTAAGAAGGAAGAAGATACTTTACTGTTCTGCATAACATAAAAACTGAATTATCCTATAGAAAACATTCGTTTGCTGCTGTTAAGGAGCTCTGTTGCTTTCAATGTAAAGGCAAAGGACAGATGGTCTAAAACTCCTGTTGTTCCCATACACTTTATTGCAAGTACTAATGCAGATGCAACCCAAGTTCCATGAGTTCTCTTTGAATGCATGTGGAACAACCATATAATATCTTCCAAATAGCCCATTAGTTGGTTATGTCTGTTGCCTAAAAGAGCACCACACAAATGAAGTCAAGTGGAAAAATCCATCACTGGGACCCCACCAAGTTTTATTTTTCTGCTTGGTATATTACCAACTGTGTTAAGATAGCGTGTTCCAGTTTTCAAAGCATTTCAGACAGATTAGCTCATCTATTCCAGAGAGAACCCTCTGAGGTAGGCAGGAAAGAAGACAAAACTGGGTATAAGAAGCTAAGTAATTCCCCCAAATCTAACGGCTTGTAGGGATCTGGATATCGGCTGACTCAGCTCTGACTTCCCAAGCAGCAAGCATGGACGGAAGTGGTTAAAAACTGCTCAGGGCGTCAAATTTCCTGGGTTCAAATTCTGGCTCCCCCATTTTTTAGTTTAGGCAAGTCACATCCTCTCTACAGCTCAGATTTGTCATCTCTGAAATGGGGGCTGATGAGAGTAATAGCTATTTCATATCTTCTTGAGTGGATTAAATGACGTAATGCACATTAGGTACCTGGTTATTACCAGAGAAGCCCAAAGTCTCATGGTCACAGAACTTGATTTTTGGTTCTGCCAGGAGCATGCTGCCCGGGCTGTGAGATGTAGGTGGCAGACTGCCGGAGTGGCCTCCGCAGAAGGTATGATGAGCGCTGCACCTTGAGTGCCGCCTCATGCTTTCCGATTTCACATAACTGTGCCAGATGGTTTTTGTGCAGTCTCTCCCTTACTCTTCATAAAACCCCTCAAATGTAGGCACTACAATATACATACTTTACAGATCAAGAAATCGAAGCTTAGAGAGGTTTATGCAGTGAGCAAGTGGGTGAGGACCGTAGCCAGGGCTTCCAGACCACACAGCCCATGCTATACAGCCTTGCCGCCTCGCGACCCAGGCCTCCAACATCTCATGCAATGAAGCTGGACGTTAAGAGTAATACTGATTACGCCCCGGCAAATGCTCACCGGGTACCTATGGTTCCCTGTGCCCAGTACTCCGGGAGTTTCCCCACACTGATGCCAGCAACAAATACTGTATTTTTAAAGGATTTGACAATTGATGAGGACAAGGCACTTTCACTTGTTTATCTGTGATCCCCGTTAACTGCTGCTCCTACCAGCAGCCACGTCGTTCTGAGCCTGGTACTGTGCCGAGGGCTTTCTGGGGAGGGCACACCTTGTCTGAGCTACACAGCCGTCCCAGATGCAGGTACCATGGTTACCTCCAGTTTACAGATAGGGATACTGAGGCACAGAGATGTTCAGTGTTCAACTGAGCAGGGATGCTGGTGTAGGGGGACATTCTCTGGAGCTGATCTGCCTTTTGTCGCATCAGCTTCTGTTTTCCCTCGTCCCCAGAACACAGAAGAACAGCCAGAGAACACCCAGGAATCCTGTGTGGGCTGGGGGTCTGGCTCTTTAGGATAAGGCCTATGGCCCAGCCCTCCTTTCCCCGCCAGGAAGCCTGGATGTGCCTGACTTTTATCCTCTTCGCTGCCCCTTCCCTCTAAAGAATGGGTCAGGTCCCTCAACCCCAGTCCCCAGCATTTAGCCCCTCAGGGCACGGTAGGGTATGTGGTAGTCGTGACACGTTTTCACGAGTCCAACAACTGCTGCCCCCTATTGGGGAGCCCACAAGCCACAGGGAGGCAGACCCCCAAAAGTCAACAGCTCCCCCCAACCCCAACCCAAGGCCAGCTTGGAGGACATGGCAGACTGAGTGCTGTCAGGGCAACTGGGAAGGAATTGCCAGGCAGCTGAGAGTGAAGTGACTGGTCACAGTGGCTGTCTGGTGTCAGAGAGGCAAAATTCTTCAATAGACCCAGCTTCCTCCTTTTCCTAAGGTCACCTTGTTGCTCCTCAGAAAGCCACCAGAGAGGAAGACTCCAAGGAGCTGAGGGGGAGGGCCTAGAATGTCCCCCAAACACCCATGGTCCACCAAGCCCTGGGAGCAGCCTCTTCCCTCAGATCATGTTGCCACTTGAATAGCCTTGCTGGAGGGGGCAGGGTTGCCAGACAGCCCTTTTCGAGAGAGGCTGTTTCCCTCTCTCTAGGGTGACAGGGAAGCAGTACAGAACAGGGGACAGCTGGGCTTCAGAGCCTGCGAGATCAAGGTGCAGGTCCTGCTCCTCATCTTACTCGCCCTGGGACCTGGAATCAGCCACTTGATTGCTCTGTGCCTCAGTTTCCTCATCTATAAAAGGAGGACAGGAATAGTACCTACTTACTTTATTGGGGGTGCTGTGAGAATTAAATGACTTCATACAGATAATTTCCTAGAAAATACTGAAAAAACATTGTGGAAAAAAATCGATGCTAACATTCAGTCTCTCCCTACAGAGTACTGCATCCTAGTCCTAAACAGGAAGAAGTTGAGAAAAAGACTTCTTCAAAATAAAATGTTCCACTATTCGAAATAAATGACCACTTCCTCGTACTATTAGTCAATCTGAAAATATATTCTGCCTAGTATTGTTGATTGAGGTCTTGCAAATGGACCTAAGTTCAAATCCTGCCTTCACCACTACAGGCATGTAATGGTGGGCTACTTACTTCACCTCCCTGATCTGCAGTTTCCTCATCTGCAAAACAGCAATAACTATCCTCTTCTCCAAGACTATGGTGTTTACGTAAGATACCACTGGACAATTCCGGCACAAAAGCTATTCCAAAAATGTTGATTTTCTCCCTGACCTAGATAACAAGTGGGATGACACCTGAAACCACAATTTAAACATCTTGCATCGAACATACAGCTGGCACGTTGCAGTGACACGGCAAATACACCACTGGCTTAGAAGGACTTATCTGCCATTGTGTGGAAATTTGTAAACATATAATTTTTTAAACTTCTGGGGGGGGGTAATTAGGTTTAATTTATTTTTGGAGTAGGTCCTGGGTACTTAACCCAGGACTTCGTGCACACTAAGCATGTGCTCTACCACTTGAGCTATACCTTCCCCTCAAACATAAAATTTAATAGCAGGTTCTCAAATACTTGTCATCCTGTCCTTGCTCAATCTCTCTTTTAAAAGCACAGGCCATTGTAGTGCAGTGTTCATGTATGTTACAACTTGAGTCTGAGTAACAAACTAAGGAGAGGTAAGGGAATGAGGGGCAACATGGGGAAAAACGACCAGAGATCCACAGCCCAAAGAGTGTAGTGACAGCACATATCAAGTCTTCCCCTCCCACTGGGCAACCAGTATCAATCAGCACAATCTTTTCCCCTGAAAACCCCAATGCTTGGAGTTTATTCTAAGGAGATAATTGAACAAATGAGCTCACGTGTACGTGCAAGAATGTTCAATGCAGTCTTATTGACGATATCCAAAAATTAGAACTATCCTGTCATGAGCTAAATCAGTGGAATACCATATTAGCCTTTAATAAGAATGTGACCAAATCCAGAGATATTGATATTGGATGACAAACATGATGTTAAATGAATACAGTAAGTAGAAAACAGTATGACTATGAGACAGTTTGTATAAGAGTGTATATAACGTGAATGTGCTTATATATACATGACAGAAAGATCTAGAAAGATGTTCACCAAAATGTTAATATTTATTGCCTACAGGTGGTGATTTTTACTTTCTCCTTGATTACTTTTTGTATTGCTGGAATTTTCCATATAATAATGTATTTCTCTCTATAATCAGAAAAAAAAAGGAAGATCATTTTTATTTTGGGTAAAATAAACCTCCCTATAATGTAAGCTGCTTTGTTCTGCCTCTTCCCACTTTAATTCCAGGCCATACCCTAGTTTCCTTTCAGTTGCAAAAGTCTAGAAAGCAGACCATCAACTCTGCTCTGCCTAACCTCTTATGGCCTCCAGTCTGG
The DNA here is from genome assembly GCF_009834535.1 of Camelus ferus. Lineage (NCBI taxonomy): Eukaryota > Metazoa > Chordata > Mammalia > Artiodactyla > Camelidae > Camelus > Camelus ferus. The sequence continues at coordinate 75,786,558 of NC_045732.1, read as the reverse complement.
TCAGAGGTCAAAGTGCCAGGAACCGGCTAGGCTCCTTCTAAAGGGGAGTCTTTGCATCAGATGGGGCGGAAGAGCGGGGCATTACAGCTGTGATGCAAGCAGCACCCTCCCATTGCTTTTGAACCCAAACTCCTTGTGTAAAGAGCCTTTATGCTCCATTAAAATTACCTACTCAGAATGGGAATGGGAGTTACGGGTGGGAGGTTATTGTAGGGTCAACTTTTTCTTCAAAGAGAAAAAAAGGGCCTTTCAGGTACTTATTGCCTTGCTCAGAAGTATGCACATGGGTACAGGGGCGTGTCTGTGTCATCTGCGCTCAGGCTCCACGGAGTAATTTCCTTTGAGATTCACATCATGGTCCTACTGAAAATGTTACTTCACCAATGATCACTAGCTTATTTGCTGGTTTTCTTTTTTCCCCTCCAACTTCAGTCACCAGAAAACCATCTATACAACAGACCCTACGAGAGTTGGGAAGCCTGTGAAAACACTGGCCTGGAACTCTGAAATAATCCAAGGCTGTTGCTGTTTCTTATTCTGGATGCGCTACCAAGGCTAAAAGATCATTCCTTACCTGCTTTATGTAGCGCAACTGAGATTCAGCAATTCCATGAATGAAAGACTCGGGGGAAGAGCCTCTGGCGTTTCCATCACTGGCCAGCTGGGTTGAAGGGCCCCACAGCATTTCACGGACAGACGGGGGATTCAGGTCTACGTGGAAGTCAGCTGAAATCTTACAATTGTTCTTTACATCAAATAAGGCAAGATTGATAAAAAAGGGTTCAACCTAGGAATGAAAAACCATTACACTTTTAAACTACAACTTTTTTAAGGTGAGGGAGGGGGAGGGGCACAAATTACAAAATAATTTTTTTTTCATTCCTCAAGTTTCTGTGATTATGGTTCATTTCTAAGTTCAACATTTAGCTAAAATTGCATTATGGCTCATTTGCATATAAGAAAGAGCATTCTAACCTGAAACTAACATTGTAAATCAACTACACTTCAACAAAAATTTTTAAATTTTTTGAAGTTTTTAAAAAGAGAATTATGGGGCAAAAAAAAAGAGCATTCTAAATAACAGACTATCAAATTTTCACTTTTGTCAGGTATGAATAATTTCACAAGTTATCAAGTTTTTTCAATGATGAATAGAAATCAGAAGCCACATTTAAAGAACATCAACTGTTCTACGAATAAATTTTAATTCTCCATAGGCTTACTGAAATTACCTAAAAATCATGCCAGTATTTCAGAGTAGAAATAAATCTTCCCTTTTGCTGGGTTACAGTTTACTGGATTATATGTTTAATAAGAGCTAATATCAGTCAACATCAAATTACTTGACAAAAGCTTTGCCCCATCAGCAGTTTTGGAAGACATGATTCCTCTCTACAGATGGCATTTGAAAGCTGGTCACAAAGAGAAATTTCATGCCAGATGGCATAAAGATTAACCCTTTACACACAGTAAGTCTGCTAGTGCATCTCAGTTACTTTGTAAGAGAATAAATCATCACTCTAGCTATTTTTCAAAGACAAACTAGAACAACAACAAAAAAGATGAACACAAAATGCAGTCTCCGTGGCGATTTTACATTCATAGTTGCAAGTATTCCTGAGCAACTCAAATGATCCGTGACAGCTAATAATTAGAATTTTCTGTGTAGAACACAGTGAATTCACTTGAGGTAAATAGTCGAGCGAGGCTAGCGGACTGCACAGCATCCGTGTTCCTCTATGGCTTCGGTGTTCCTTACTCACAGCTATGAGTCAATTTCACAGAAGTCATAATCCCTAGTAGAATTTACAAATTTGAGGATTTTCCAGGTTCTAGAGATATGTCCCTCTTGAATGTCAAGAGCCTACCCACTCGATCTGCTATTCTGAATAGGTAAGAGCTTCATGAATCCTCTCAGGATGAAAACATATTCCTATTTTGGCAAAAGAAAGATGTGTGTGAGATTCTTCTATGTCAAACTTATCAAAAGATGTAGCAATGGAATTTTTACCCAGTAAATTAATTCTCAGCAAAAAAAAAATTTTTAAATAAAAAAGACGTTCCCTTAAGGCACTGGTTTAAGGGAGGTAGAAGGAAAAGTCATACATACGTTTGTGGGTGGCCCTTTTGCATTGTCTCCAATTTGACCCAAGATATTGAAAGTTAAATCATGGCACTTGACCAGGAAACGTTTATTGCACTTTTCCTCAAATGGCTTTATATCTGGTTCAATTCCTGAAAAGTCCAACCTCTATAAAATAGATAATATGAATCATTTCTCACCCAAACAGAATTCATATGAATATAGATCTATAAGTAAAAACTGCAGAATCCAATAGTTCTCTGTCCATTCTTCATTTGAACCCTAATTTTTCATTCAACAAGCCTTTGTAGTGCTCTTATACAAAGATTCAAACACTGATAGAAATCTCTACCTCACTCCCTACCCCAGTCCTGTGACCTCATCTCCTACCACTCCAGCCTACCCCCAACCTCTGTTCCAGCCCCACTGGCCTCCTTGGTTATTTCTCCAGCACACCAAGTACACTCTACCTCAGGGCCTTTGCACTTGCTGTTCTGTCAGGAACCCTCTTCCCCCAAGATAGATGCATGGCTTACTCCTTCATTTGAGTCTCCAATCAATTGGCATTTCCATAGAGAGACCTTCCTTAACTTCCTATAAAAAACTGTACTCTGACACTCTAGACTCCCTTTCTTTAATTTCGTTTTCTGACATTATTTTTAATATTTATTTGGTTGTTCATTGTTTGTCTTCCCCACAAAATACTACGTTGCAGGATTGCAGGATGATAGGAATTTTATTTCTTTTATGAGCTGTGCAGAGGACATATCTGACATGAATGGATATGGAAGGCAACAAGAATAACAAAAGGCCTCTCACTTAGAAGATTCAGTACATTGTGATGTTATCAACTTAGTTGGGAAATAAAGTGAATGGCAGGCATGGAGGGAGGGTGAGTAGAGATGGTGAGTTCAGTTTGGGATGTGTTGAGTTTGAGGTGATGCAAGTAAGTGGTTGGAAAAATAGGAGAGGTGTGGGTTGGAGATCAGGATTTAGGAATCAGTGACAACTTGGGTGAGGAGGACAAGGCTGGAACCCTGGGGACCACCTATGTTGAAATGATGACCAGAGGGAGAAGTGTGTGCTTAGGAAACTGAAAATCACTGAGCTCAGCTTCTAACAGAGCTGAGGGATAAACCGGCTGCCAGAGATATGTTTTTTTAATTATTGGTATTTCAAAATAGAGTTTAAAAAAAAGATACTGGGAGTCAAGGAATTCCTCTCAGCAGGGGAGGAATCCATCCCCCCTCAAAGATACTCATGGAATCCTTGTCCTCAGTTCACAGCTCAGGCAACCTGAGTTCATCTGTTCACTCTAAGTGTCTGAACAGACTCACACTCTGTTCACAAATGGGAGGAAAAGTATAATTGTTGGACAACCTACTGTACTTTTAATTAGATCAGAGACAGGGTAGACAAGAAATGAAGGGATGAATCTGAGTAGAACACTCTGCCAATATGGAAAACTCAAGCCAAGAAACAGAAGAATTTTTCTCAATTGCCTAAGTAATTCAAGCCGAAACAGGTATAGTGCCTGAAGAGTCTTGGATAATTATAGCTGTTCTGACCTTGCTTACATCACTGATAAAACTCTCCTTAAAAGGGCCTAAAGTAGAATATTCATACCTGAAAGCATGATTTCCCCCCCAGAGTCTATTTATCTACAAACGTGTGGGACTAGACAGCTCCCTCTCGAACACTTATCTATCTGTGGAGCCAGCGGAGGCAAGTCATTGCCATGGAAATCAATTCTAATTTCCGCCCATTTATCTGCTCTCCTTTCTATCTGACTCAGACAGAGGAATGTGAAGAGAAACTGGACTAAACCATCCCAGCCCCCAAATCCCTTCCCTTCCAAGGCCTGCGAGTGCAAATGTTGGGACATATGGCCTTCCCCAGTAGTTCAAAGTCAGAGCCATCCCCTTCAGTCAGTGTTTCTTTATTCTCTAAGGTCAGTGGTAGAAAACACGTCTCTAAATGCTGAACTGTGGCCAAGAGAGAAGGTTCACATTAGAAGCAGGCACTGCCCGGAAAGGTACTGGACACATACAACATGGATTTCTCTGTGGGGAGACTGTCTTCCGTAATCAACATTAAATTCATTTTTTTGTCCAACTTTCTTCGCAATTGTGAATTTTTCTCTCACTGAGGCTCACTGATAAACAACAAGTCAAACATAAAATCAGTTCAGTTCCATGACCACAAAAACACTACACCACAAATTTTTTTTTAAAGACACTGGATTGAGCTTTAACCACAGTCAATTGGCTTCTTTGTATACCATGAAAGAGTCTGACTTGTTCAATTAGAGCCCAATCAGGCGGGGGGGGGGGTTGCAGAATCAAAAGCACAGACATGCTTGGAACAAGTAAATTTCTGAATGAATGTCTTGGAACTAACATTCCTGAGGCCTGCTATACTCCTTTTTTCTTAAAATCATACAACTTGAACAATATAATAGTGCTATGGGGGGAAAAGGGAGATAAAATATTGAAAACAAATTTTCCCCCAGTAATTTTATTTTCTCATGTGGCATTTTCATTAAGGAAAATTTTCTGCATTATTTATAGGCTATATATTTTTTCCATTTCCAACTAAAAAATCTTTTGTTAGAAAATCATAGCAAGCAACAAGAAACAAAAACAAAATCACTCTTCCCAAAATTATTCCATATTTTAATGAAATATTTTCACTGAGGAAAAAAACTGTAATGCTTACATAATGCATACTTTTTTCTTTCAAAAAATAATCGCACAGATTTTAATTAGAAATCTCACATAGAAAAAGTAAAAACCAAAAATATTCATCTTCCCTCAAATAATTTCATTTTCTTATGAAATGTTTTCCATTGGGAAAAATATTTGTAATACTTATATACTGTAGAATTCTTCCATTTAAACAAATCAGCAATTTAATTAGAACATATCATGGAATTAAGTATTAAATGCATATGTACCTTAATACAAAAAAGTGCCTCACTCTCACGGAGGTTTAAATGCACATATGCACACAAACCTGCACTTCCCTGCACTGCTTTCCATTTAAAGTGAGATTAAGCCAGGTATGAAAATTATCCCAGTTCTATGGGCCCACATCAAAAGTGGAAAAGAAATCACAAGTCTCATATGACTTGGTGCTCCTCACACTGCAGAAAGTCACTGCGACTGGATCACAATTGTATTTAACGGGTTCAAAGCACTGAAACCATTGCTAAGGATGCTTTGCTTTATCCATTTTGAAGAGTGAGATGAAATGAAAAGAATATACAGAACTGAGAGAAAATAAACATATATTTTCAGTCCCAAACTACTTGTATATGTGTCAGTTCTCTTAAGTGAACTTAAGTTGTTAAGCCACCTGTTCAAAGTAATCAAGACAAATATAAAGCAATAGATATGCCAGTGGCACAAAAATCAGTGATTTCAACATTTCATAGACGTTGTTTATGTGAATAAGCAACAATTCTGGGATTATTTAAAGCAGTATATCATTAATACCTGAACTTCCGAATCAAAAGAAAAGAGATTCTGTCTTCCATCTCCTCTACTGAGCTTGTTTAGCTGTTCAGTTTCTCTTCCATACTAAAATGAAAACAAAGATGTATACACACACATATACTGAACATTACTTCATTTCCTTCAAAGCAGTATTAAATACCATTTAAATACCTAGTTAATGTGAAACTAGCAATCTGACACAGCTTCAAAAATATACTATTCTCCATTTCCAAGTACTTAAGATGGATAAAGAATGCTTGCTGGGCAGAGTGACAGTCTCCATTACCCATAATAAGCTATAGATCAGGTTCTTATACTTTCTATGTGCCTTTCCTAATATTAAGAATAGTATTCAACCCATAGTAGTACAAAAAAGAAATACAAAAGACTTTGGATGTAAAAGAGAATTAACAAGCAAGAAAACACTATCATTTACATATCCATGGTGCTAGCCATCAAATATTATATATAATTCTGATTCCATCACTTTAGGAAAAACATATTGGGCTGTATATTCTGGAACGACAAAGACTCAGAGGGGACACATTAAAATGTACAAAATCACATAAAGCGTAGATTAGGGGCTCACGGGTGTGTTCCTAAATTTTGGAAAATAGCTTTGAAGCTTAAGAGAAGAGTAAGTTTAAAATAGAAGAAAGTAACTTCTAAACTTGTATAAGTTAGTAGTCCAGGAAGAGGAATAAAGTAAAAATATAAATAGGTTTGGTGGGGGGATGGTATAGCTCAAGTGGTAGAGCGCATGCTTAGTATACACGAGGTCCTGGGTTCCATCCTCAGTACCTCCTCTAAAAAATAAAATAAATAAGTAGACCTAATTATCTCCCTCACAAAAAAAAATTTTTAATAAAATAAAGTAAATAGGTTTGGCAGGGATTGAAATGAAGAAATGGGTCATAACTTTCTAATGTATTACAGTATAGAGTCCACAGAGTGAAATATGTAACCTACTAAGACAGGTATGATAATCACCTCTGTACTTCCAAAATTGACTCCCTTCAAACACCAAAGAGCAAGAGTAATTAACACAAACGATGTCTGCTAACCAAATCCTCATCTGATGAAATTATTCATATACATACACATACACATTCACATAGAGAATGTGCTTTTCGTCTGAAATTAACATATACAAATCATTAGACTGAATACCATGTTCACTCTGCATCAGTAGCCCCTTGAATGAATACTTCTTTAATGAATGACATACAGTAATTAAACTGAATAAGAAGTAGCAGATAGAAGTTAATAAAGTCACAAAAATCTAGGAGTACTTCTTGGCGTCTAGGGAGAAAAAATAAGATTTTCCGAACTCTTAGCTGCCACTTATAAGTCTAACTTTAGGGGTGTAACTTTTCTTTTACAATCTCTACCTGTTTCACTAACTTGCCATGGTTTTTAACTTAGAAATGACATTGCCAAATGGAAATCCAGCATTAAAACTTTTAACAGCCATTCCTGCATTGTCTCAGTCGAAGGCAAGTTGCCATAAGAAAGATGTACCTTCATCAGTTCCGGATGCATGCTCCTTTCCAAACTGGCCATGATGTTCTCGGCTTTTCCTTGGCTGCTAGTTTCATCATCTGCAAATTCATTAAAAGCAGATGTTTCAAACCATGCAAACCATTACTAATCACCTAAGAGGAATATCCTAAGTATCTCTCCCACCCCATCCTCTCCTACTAGATTTATTGCAAAGAATTTTGATTATGAAAGCATAGGGAAAACTTTAATGGACTTTTGAAAATCTGCCATGAATTCCCTATCTGTTTTAGTCTGGTTGTATTTCATGTGTCAGAGCCCACGTAGCACCAACTCTTAAAAAAAAAAATCTATCAACCACCGTAGTCATTTTTAATGAAGAAGGAGGTCAACCTTCAAGATTAGGAGCTCTGTGTTCACCCTACCCAAAGGACATTCCCATAGATTAAAGACAAGGGCTTTACCTCGATAAGGAATCATTTAAAAATTCTGACCTTGTGCTGTTTCTACCGTCTCCTTTTTCTCTTGAACTAAACTGTCGGTATTGATCTGAATAATCTTTTTCAAAGTTATCAACCATTCCTCCATTTCCTGCTCGGTTTCAGCAGCCAGATAATGGCTATACTTATCTAACATCTTGAGTTCAAAAGCATGACGGCGCATTTTGGGGCACTAGAGGAAAAAAAGAAGAAGGTGTGTGTTCAGTTAGCTTAGTTGCCCTTTTAATATTAGATTCCATTAGTTTATTTATTTTTACTTCAGCTCAGCACATACGTACGTCAATACTTTCATGAAAGAATTGCTTCTTTCAACAAGGAATAGGAACTCAAAGATGATGAATGACCATGCCAAACATACCTTTTTTATTTCCCTCAGTACCGAGCACAGTAATATCCACACAAAGTTGGCATAAAATACTACATGTTGGGTGAGCATTATCATTTAAGGCCTTCTGACATCCTCTACATTTAGATAATCAAACTACCACTATAAAAAGAAGCCAATATTTTACTATTTCCACCCTACTTGAAGTTTTTCTGGCATATTTATAGATTTTCAAAATCAGCCCTTAAAAACAAACTTCAATGTGACCTGAAATAAATCTGGTACTTGCTTTATATCACACCATAAAATGCAACATCACTATCTAATTCACTTTACCATGCATCATATGAAAGGCATCACAGGAGTATAAAAGACTGTAGTCAGTTCACACTAAACAGTGGCTCTCAATAAAAATGATGAAGATAGCCTAGACTGCATAGCAGCACACAAGGAAAATAAAAGCCTCTTCTTGTCCTCAAACATGATGACACCTTCTTTTATGTTAGGACCTTCTCTGTCATGACAAAAGAAATGCTCCCAAATACCTCAGCACTAATTTCAAGAAAGGCTCAATAATTTTCCACTGCCTGAGCATTATTCAAGAAGGAACCAAGAAAGGTCCTCCTTCTCATCTTCAAAGTATAGTAAAGGATGAAATTAAACTGCTGTAGCAAGTCATAAAGATTTATCTGTTTGAAAATATTTGGGAGGGGGGAATCATAAATAGGAGGGGAGAGCAGAGGCTGGGAGCACCATAAAGGAAGGGCAATCCGGAAAAGGGCTAATTGAGAAAACCTGGGAATTACACACGCCTTCTTCCTTCCAGTGAGCTAAGAAAGCTGCCATACATATATAAAAGAAGGCACCTTCTACTCACATACATCTTCCTGTTTTTTATATTTTCTATTTTAAAGTGTTTTTTCATTTGCTCCTCATGACAATCTCATTTGTTAGAGTGAATAGATATGATTAATCCCACTATACAGTTTTCAAAATTAAGATTCAGATCGGTTGAGGGTGTTGAATCCCTGCCTCCCCATCAATGCAGCACTGCTTTTAGTCGACCATGCCTCCCTGGCTCTGTAGTGATGGCTCTTTTCTCTTGGGCCGTCAACTTGCTATTTAATCATCTTTCTGCCCTCTGCTTCCCACCCCGTCCATGCTAACACTCCCGTCAGTAACTCAGTAACTCAAATCAGCAAACATTTGTTAAGCCCCTACTGTGTGTGCAACTCTGCTAATTATTATAAGGGACCCAGACATGAATATGACATCTTCCCTGTAATCCAAAAAGGAATGTGCAGAACTAACCACAAATGAGAGTCCAATTCAGTGATAGGATAGAGGAAAAAGCACAGTGGGAGCCCAGGGGAGGTGGAGCTGAATTCCACCTAGTGGGCATGAGAGTGAGGAAGAAAACAAAAAACATTTCATGGCGGAAGAGCCATTGGATCCAAGACTTTGAAAAAAGATAAGATTCAAATAGGAACAGAAGGAGAAATAGATGCAAGCAGAAAAACAAATGAAAGAAAGGCACATCTGTAATAACTTATAGTGAAAAAAAAAGCTGAAAAAGAGTACGTACATATATATGTATAACTGAATCACTATGCTGTGCACTGGAAACTAACACAACAGTGTAAATCAACTCAACTTCAATTTAAAAAAAGAAGAAAGGCATATTGGAATGAAACTCTGTGAGTGCTTAGCCTGGTGTGAGTAGAGCACAGAAGGTACAAGAGATGCACGGGAGATTAGTTTAGGAAGTAGAATAAGGTCAAATCGCTGCAGGCCTGCAATGCCCTGGTAGGACCTTTAGAGCTCACTCTGCAAGACAATCAATCAAGAGCCGAAAGGTTTTGAATAGCCAAGTGAAGGACCCCATCTATGTCTTAGGAAGGTGGAGTGGAACAGGAAAACACATCATAAGGCAGGAAAGCAAGACTCCAGGCAAAAGAGGATAAAAGGGGGAAGTCAAGGAAGACAATGAGAATGGAAGGAAGGTACAGAGATTCCAGAGGCACTCTGGAGCCAGACTCCAAAGGACTGGGTAAACCCCTGAGTATTGGCACAGAGGGAGAGTGGAACACTGAAGAGGATTCTGAGTTTCTAGTCTGAAACGTTGTGGTGGATGGGGATGCCATTAACCAAGGCGGAAAAGTACTGAGGTTCTTAATAGTTGATCAATAACCCTCTTGGACAAAGAGAAAGATTACCTCTGTAGCCCTACCTGAACAACGTCAATGCAGGCGTCCAAGTAGATGCAACCTTTAGATTCTTTTGAATTTTTCTCGTCTTTATAGGAATTGAGAATATATGAACCATCAGGAAGCTGAGTTAAGTAAAAATATCGTCTCTTGAATACCTATGGGGGAAAAAACCAACAACACATTTGTTACATTCACATTGCATTTGAGCAAAAAAACCTTGAAGTTCTTGCCACAGGAATTATATCGGGGCAATCTTCAGACAACCTGGAGAAGTCATTAGGAATTATCATTATTTTCATTTTTTTTTATGATGGAGAGCTTGAAGTCAAGGGATTTACTCTCAGTTAATCAAATGTCTGGAGAAGAAGTTTTATAAAGTTTATAAAGCATTTTTGTATCTAAATCACTATCCATTTCACTAGAGCATCTTTTTCTCATCTAATTGCAAACCATGACTGGATTCTTACAATTTCGTTCATATCACTAGAGATCCAAGTATAAATATATCAATATGTACACACACACACACACACACACACCCTCTATTGTATCTTTACATGTCACCTGCACATCTTATTGCACTCACCTATGCTGTTCCAGTGGCCCCACTTCTGAGAATCCAGCTTATAGCACTCTCACAGGGAAACACTGAGAACCATGAGATGCCATCAGTTACTGTTGAATGCCCTGGGTACTGAGATTTGAGTCCAAAGGCCCAATGAGATTGTGCCACCCATTTGAAATTAGGGATTCAACCGTTAAGGAGTAGCCTGTCACTACAACTCATAATGGAACCCATACGGATGGGGAAAAGGAGGGAGCCTGATTCATTTATTCTGCCCTCTACCCTCCCCTAAAAAGAGCCTTGGACCTGATGAAGGAGGTAGAAAAAGGGGATTCTGATCTCTCTGATGAACCTACGCTTCCTTCAGTAAGCCTCAGACTGCAAGCTGTATCAAGCATTTGTTATAGTAAAATTCTCCAGGATAAGAGATTGAAAATCATTTCAGGGTGGGAATGGGAAGAGAGACTAGGAAATAGCCTGCTGGTGACACTTCTGAGGAAATGCATCCCTATGCATCCCATCTTACGCGCCGAAGTCAGTCGGCTTCAAGAGTCAAGCTCACCATTGTCAATCACCCGTCTGATTATCCAGTATGATCTCTGACTCTTTTAAGAACTTTAATTATGGAAAGAGTGTTATTTGGCCAGATCATTCTTGCAAACTACTTAACTTCTGGCAAAGTATCTAAAATATCAACAATTCATTTCTCCATGGCATGAGTAAGCAAAATGCAGAAACCGGTTAAGGGGCATTTCTTTTTAGGGAAACCAGTACAAAGAAATCATATGCTTGTAGTTGTTTTTGACTTGGTCAAATATCATTGATTTTGGAATGAATGACAAAAATATACCAGTGTGAGGAACAACCTAACAGGTTAGACTGGTAAATGCTAGAGCTTCTATTTCAGGGAGGGGCCATGTGGGCTATATGGTATCAATAGAAAGAAGTCCAAGCAGAAAATACCACCTTGTTTTTCAATGTCAGTTAAGTGAATATTACAGCATTAGGATACAAAGGTATAGAAAGTGGGTGTGGGTGTGGGTGTGGATGTGTGTGTGTGTGTGAGCTCATATAAAACCTCCATTTAAGTTTACTGGAACTATAATTGAATTTACAAGGAAAATGTAAACCATCATAGCAATGATATATATATTTATATTTATATTTATATTTATATTTATATTTATTTATTTATTTATTTATCCATGTTTGCTTATTTTCATGACAATAGTTCACATCTGTTATTAAAATGATAGAAACAGAAGACCTAAAATGACATCATAAGCTCATTCATTCCAAATGAACAAAACACCACTTTTTAAAAGTTATTACAATAATTCTGTATGATAAAAATTAAAATACATTTTCCAGGCAGAAAATAACATAAAAATTACAACTAGATTGGAATCTGAACTATGTTCAAATCTAAAAGTCAAAGTTTATAGATTCAGTGGTGCTGTCTGTAGAATCCACTTGCAGAGTCCTTAGCCAGCAACAAGGAAAGGGAAAATACAGAGTGAAATATTTGTGGCACACAGTCAAATTATAGCCTGCAAAATTTTCTTCATGTACAGCTGCCTCACCAAGCTTTTTTTCATGTACGGCTGCCTCACCAAGCAAAGAGGTTTTGCGGCAGCCACCTCTTCTGATATTAGCAAAGTGCATCATTACAATAGAGATGGAAAGGGATCTGAAATTACCGGAAATCACATCCTGTAATACTGCAGTTAGGTCTGAATGTAACACGGGGGCAGGTAGCTCATGGATCTGGGGAGAGAGCAGATGCCGGAGAGTCACAGGCTCTTCACTCTCACCCAGCACTCCTGCTCCCCAGCAGGGAAACTGTCCTCGACACTCGGTTTCTCTCCTTTTCCTCACTTGTGAAATGATGGGATCTGACCAAATGATCTGTAAGAACCTTTTTTTCATGCTCTACAAATAATTGTATTAAAAATGAGCAAATAACACAGCAGCCTTCCTAGCGGGGGGCCATACTCCCCATGCAATTTCCGACAGGCTAGAAGCACACAGTTTGTACAGTAAGGACATTTATTTTAAGTTATGTCTATAGAAATCAGACTCTTCCCCAACAACATATCTGGAAGATCTCTAAGATCTCTTCTTATTCTAATATTCTATGATTTATGTTAGGTTTCAACTTCTAGGAAGCTTTTAAGGTACCTTTCAAAGAAGAAAAGAGTATCCTAAATCTCTCATATGGTATCAAAAGGGAAATCAGAAACATGACTTCCCTGACATTCTTTCATGTTGCTATTCTGGGCATAGGTCTACATTTTTTTTTTCCATTTTGAAAAGAAGACAGCTGTTAAAAAAATGACTATATAGAACAGTGGTAATTTACTCCATATCATACCTTTCATCTGAAGGCCTCATGTCCTTTGTAACCAATAGCTAATTCTTTGAATGTCACTTAGGGACAAGCATGATTATCCACATTTTCCCAATAACAAACTGAGAAGCCAAGAGCTCACTCAAGTTCACACAAGGCAAGTTGATGGTAGAAATGGAATTAAGAATTTTATAACAGTGACAAACAAAGAGAATCTGCCCAAACCTTCCAATGGCTTCAAATCAAGGTTAGAATAAGACCCAAAATCCTCCCAATAGCCTGGGATGATATGCATGATCTGGCCTTGCATTACCTCTTGAACTTTATTTCTAATTATGCTGCTCCAGCTACACTGGTTTACCTGCTGTTCCTCCAACAAAAACGTCTCCTTCAGGCCTTTGTGCTCGCTGTTCCCTTGACCTGGAAGCCTCTCGCCACCCCATGTCTACAGCCTCTTTCAGGTCTTTGCTTGAATCTTACCTCCTCTGAGACGCCTTCTATGACTATCTGGCCTCCTCACAGCACCTTATTTTATCCTTTTCACTGAATGATCACTATCCAAATATATCCTATTCATCTATTTCTTTCCTTACTGTCTGTCTCTTTTAAACAGTTAAGGGCCATATCTCATGTACTGTTGTATCCCCAGTACCTCTAACAGCGCCTGGAACGCAATAAAATTTTGCAAAATGAATGAGGAATGAATGAATAATTCATTCTCCAATGCAGATTCTCCAGCGGTCTCCTCCAATAGAAGGGTGTTTCTCTGTAATGCCCATATTCTTCTTCCTCCTCCTCCTCATCTTTCTTATTTTTCCTACATAGTGAACACAGCCAAAAATTCCCCACCTTACTCAGTGTGATGCGTGAATCCTGACGAGTGGCCCACTCAGACCACCCACCCAGAGGAATAAAATACAGAGTTAGGCAAAGGAGAGAATTCTCTGTGATCAGGTCCTGCCAAGTCTCCTGAAGGCCCTGAGCTGTCTGGATGACAGCCTTTTGAACATTTACCATATGACCCTTTCTGGAGCAGGAACAGAGGCTTTTTGTCACGCGGTTGAATTAAAGACAGAAGGTAGGAAAGTTTGAGCACGTAGCATCCTCAAAGTTGGAGAGCCACTACCATTTTATATAACAAATCTCAAGGGTGTTTACCTATGCGCGTTACCTAGAGGGTAATTATTTACTGTTAAATTCTATGAATCAGGAGCCCTGAGCGAGGATGTTCTGAAGGCTTTGTCAAAGTAGGTGGCCAGGAGCAACGTAGAAATGGGGCAGGGGAAACTTCCTTGACTCATGTCTCAGACAGAACAGAAAAGAAGGGGTGGCGAGGAAGAGAAATCGAGGGGGCCAGAGACACACTGGGTCTCAGGGCTGTTCAAAGCAAAGATGAAAGAAATGATGGGGAAAAAAACCCATGACTTATCAGAAAACTGAGTCACAGTTAATTACACCAGAATGTCAGGAACGTCATCCTACAGAAGAGCCCCTACCAGTAGGTTGGCAGCCTCATACATCACTCATCGCTCTCCACCACATCACTTTACAGTCCTACCAAGTTTTAACATATTACTTAGGTCCACCTTCTAGAAAACTGCTTAAAAATCAAATAGCTTTTCTTAAACAATTCAATCCTATCTAAGCACTGGAAATTTTTTTTAACTATTTAGTTTGAAGCAAAGTCTAAAAAGGAGGGGCTACCATCCACCCTCCTCGTTATGACAAATTAATTGATGAACTCTCTTTGAGCATATGAGGGTCCTGCTCCAATTTCCACACTCCTACTATTAATATAATAATACTCTGTGACATCTGTGAAATGCTTACCATGTTACAGGCTCTCTGGCTAAGTCCTCTTCTCATATTATATAATTTAATCCTCCTAATGACCTTGCATGGTAATTATTATTATCATCTCCACGTTATAGAGGAGAAACTGAGGCACGGGGAGATACCAAAAAACCAAATCAACTTGATCTCCCCTGACTACCCAACTTAACCTAACACACTTTCCCTTATACACTGCCTGCCACACTCACCTCCTTTCTGATTCCCTTTCTTTGAGGCCCCCACCTTCTTCAAGAAGCCTTCCCTGACCCCAGATCACAGTGATCTGGACTCACATAGCACTTGGTCTCTGTACCACCTTTAAACAATATGTTATTACTGTGCTTCTATTTCCCCAAATAGGTTTTAAGCTCTACATGTTACACTTCTTTCTCTCCACCCTCTGCAGTGTCAACACCTTGTACTAATAAGGTATTCCATATGTATCTGGTGATGAATTCATTGATTCTGAATAGTGTTTGACACATAAGAAGCCCCTAATAAATGGTTTTAAAACAGTCACCAATGAATGAGGGAAAACGGAACATCAAAAACAAATTAGTGAGAAATCCATTATTCATTAGAATGAGTGTAACCGGCCTGTTAGCTGTGAGAGATGGACTGGTCGATTTGAGAATATAATGTAGTAATATATCAAAAATAAAAGACTTTCTCTTCCCTTTGTGCCAATCAACATAGTGACCTTGGCCTCCTAACAATTATTTTAATGTCATATGTGCTTTCTTAGGTAAAATCCTCTTTTGACTTCTTGTTCTCCCACTGCAGAAGGCAAAAAGCCCTCCCATAACAGTCAAAGAATAAGCGAGGACTTTTAGACTCTGGATAGATAACAAATGGCTCTCTTTTGTGCAAAAAAAAAAGAAAGAAAGGGCACCAGAAGTGAGTCATATATCAAGTAGTTGAACTTGCAACCCCGATAACATAGCAAGACACTTCCATGTTTAATTGCTAAGAACAGGGAGGAGGGCGCTTGAGGAATGTGACCATATTGAGCCAAGAAGATGCATAAAGGTGGGTGTCCCAAAGGGTTGGCCAAGAATCTGCAACAGATTTTTTTTAATGAAAAACAACTCTCAAGATTAGATTCTTCCTTATTCCATATATCATTCTATCCCCTAGAAAAAATAGTTCTAAATACCAAAGGAAGGTCATGTCCAATCTCAGAGCTATCCAGTCCACACTAAATTCCTTCACTGATATGGAAAGACGTTGAAAACAGCAGACGTCTCCAGCAGCTACTTGGGAAAGAGAGCATGTAAATGTGTAGCTTTCTCTTAGGATTGGAGTTTCTGCCTGAGGGATCATATCTGCTCTGTGTTATCTTACACTTTTCTCCAGAACTTTTCCAGGAACTGAAGAGTGGCAATTGGGTGTGTTCTCATTAACAAGAAAATACAAATTGAGGAAATTAATCACCTACGACAAGGCTTGTCTTGTTTTAACATGAACCCCGAGAACAAAGCAATTATGAGCTGACTAAAGTGGTCACTGCGCCCAGGCAACCAACAGAGCTTGTGCGTCGAGAGCTGCGGGCTGCCAGCATCCACCTCCGTGCAAGGAAGCGCTCGGGCACCGGGAACTGTGCCTTGGGGAGTGACACACATCATTAGCAGCTCTCCTGTAGCCTGGGTTCCTCGGGGCTAGTTCTCAGCCAATAACGGGGAAGCTCAGCAAGCCCTTCTGGGAACATGACAGTTGCACAAAATGGTGCAGACTCTATGTTCCCTGACCAGAGTTGGTGGAAAGGTATATACTGGGGAAAAGACAAATGTTTATTCCATAAATACGGGGTCTTCCAATATTCCAATGTGAAGAACTCAGTTTAGGTCCTTTGCCGGCCCCTTTTTCCCTATAGCCCATCACCATCGACATGAATGTGCTTGCAAAACTGTCTGGCAGCTGGCTAGGGAGGTTTAACTTTCTAAAGCAGCTCATATACAAATGACTTTGGCTACATGATTCCTATCGAATTATAGGTCATGTGGTTGCTTTCTCGAAAGACCTTAGAAAGTAGGAATCTTCCTCCTCAAAAGACTAGGAATAGACTTACCATATGACCCAGGATTCCTGCTCCTGGGCATATATCCAGAAGGAATCCTACTTCAAAATGACACCTGCACCCCAATGTTCATAGCAGCACTATTTACAATAGCCAAGACATGGAAAAAGCCTAAATGTCCAACGACAGATGACTGGATAAAGAAGCCGTGGTATATTTATACAATGGAATACTACTCAGCCATAAAAAATAATGCCATATGCAGCAACATGGATGTCCCTGGAGAATGTCATTCTAAGTGAAGTAAGCCAGAAAGAGAAAGAAAAATACCATATGAGATCGCTCATATGTGAAATCTAAAGAACAAAAAACAAAACAAAACAAAAAAACAAATACAAAACAGAAACAGACTCATAGACACAGGATACAAACTTGTGGTTGCCAGGGGGACAGGGGGTGGGAAGGGACTGGGATTTCAAAATGTAGAACAGATAAACAAAATTGTACTGTGTAGCACAGGGAAATATATACAGGATCTTGTGGTGGCTCACAGCGAAAGAGAATGTGACAGTGAATGTATGTATGTTCATGTATAACTGAAAAATTGTGCTCTACACTGGAATTTGACACAACATTGTAAAATGACTATAACTCAATAAAAAAATGTTTAAAAAAAAAGAAAACAGAAATCTTCTGATTTTCTTTTATCTGCTGGACTTGGCTGAGTCTTCCTAACCCTCTTTCCTTCATTTTAATTTTCTTTCTACCTTCTTTCATGATTGATTCTGTCTTCCTCCCTGGCTAGTAAATTCCCTGATTTCTGACAGTGAAAATGCCCAGGAAAAGGACTCAGACTTGCTGATAAAAAACAGTTTAAAAGGGTCATACATAACTTCAAACTTTCCAAAGGGCTGATTCTACATAGTTTTTAAAATTCAGAAATTTTTCAATGACTAAAGATCCGTAAACGTCCACCTCTATCTAAAAGACACCAGTCTACCCTGTTTTAATCCCTGTTAACCTGGAAGGATCTGCAGGGCAATGTCAAGCCACAGTGCATCAAGGAGGCGCAGATAAAGTAGGAGGGAAGACGCATGGCTCCTGTAGGCTGTTATTTGCTAATGAGTCATGATTAGTACCCAGATCCTGCTGTAGCTTCCTGGTTTGTCTGCTGTGAATTCGCAGAAGCTGTCAAAGCTTGAATTTTCCAACAGAAAAGCTTCTTTGCTTTTCTCAACCCTGTTAGCTCTAGCCCTGTGGTGCTCATTGCTGGAGCCACGAAAGTTGGTCATCAGTGTGGGCTGGAGGTCCGAGCAGGCAGGGGACACCCGATGCACCAAAGGTAAAACTGCCACCAGGATCAGGAAAATGACTCAGCCAACGCATACCTGAATCTTCTTCCCACTTGCTTATGAGACACATTAGTCTTCACTTCAAAGACTAATGCAGGAGAAACAGATAGAAATTTTCCTTCCGGAAGGTCTCTAAACTCTGCAGTCCTTTGACTCAGTTCTTCTGTCCTGTGTCTGAGCCAATCCAGGCCTGAAGCAGGAAGAACGTATATGATCCCCACCCTGTAACAAGGCACCTAAGGACATAAGCCTGAGGCCCCCGGTGCACCTCAGTCACCGGCCTGGACTTCTTCGGCCCTCACTCCAAGTTCCAGCCTAGCAACCAAGAAACTGCGACCCACACCCAGTCCTCCCCCTGCCTGTCCCACACACTCCCACGCCCTCTGTTTATATACAGAGAGAGAGCCCAGTAAACACTGCAAGTTTCTACCACTTTCAAGGATGCTCAACTAAATAAGAGTTAAAACCCAATTCTTACAGGAAAAAAAATATCTTGGCAAAAATCCCTCAAACGCCTTTGACTGAATCTGGCTGAACTTTCCCCTCATGCCCACTCTAGCCGTGATAAATCCGGAAATACACTACAACTGCTATGGTTTAAGAGGTAAAACCAGAAGAATATAGGATGTGTATTCAGCTCCCAGAAATCGAAAATGAAGAGCCAGAATCCATCATAGAGAAGAAAATGAAATCCACAACCAGAGACAATTTCCAAAGCTCATGAAGACCTTTATATTTCAAATTATTCCCCAATCTTTATACCCCGCCCCTTAAAGGAGGCACTGAGGATTGAACCTAGGACCTCACACATGCCAAGTACGTCCTCTACCACTGAGCTAGACTCCCCCACCCCCCTTCATTTTTTTAAAGAACTGTGTAGCACATATGACCAAGTTGGCTTATTTTTCTTTTCCTTCCTTTGCCTACTGTTTGGTAGAGGTTTTAAAAAGAAAGAAGTATTTTTATGGTATGTGGATTATATCTCACTAAAAAAAAAAAGAAGTGGCTAAAATATGAACAGCTGGGGATAAAAAGAGGCAACGCAAAGCGCCTAGCTCAGCAGCAGCAGAGCAACAATTAGCTGGAGACAAGCAGCAGCTGTCCCCTTCACCCTTCAGCCAGGCCACGTGGTCACCAGGTTGCCTCAGACCCACCACCCACTCCATGAATTTATGGTTCCCGTCTGGCCCCTGTGAGTGGTGGAGTTTGCAACCTCGGGGATAGATAATACAAAAAGCTAAACAATCCATCTTTGACTAACAGATTGAGTTGCTTTTCTATTTCTGTTGTAACAAATTACCACCAACTCGGTGGCTTAAAACAACACAAATGTCTTATCTCACAGTTCTGTAAATTAGAAGTCCACCATGGGTCTCACTGGGCTAAAATCAAGGTTACAGCAGAGCCATGTTCCTTTCTGGAGGCTCTAGGGGAGAACCCACTTCCTGTCTTTTTCCAGCTCCCCAAGGCTGCCCACATTTCTTGGCCCTTCCTCCATCTTCAAAGCCAGCAACACAGCACCTCTCTCTGACCTGGCTTCCACCCTCACATCTCTTTCCCTAACTCTCCTCTTCAGTGTCCATCTTCCACTCACTAGGACCCTTATGATTACACTGGATAATCCAGGATAATCTCCCTACCTGCTGATTAGTGATTTTAACTCCCCTTTGCCATGGAAGGAAACATTTACAGCTTCCGGGGATTAAAAATAGACACCTTTAGGGGGACTGTCACTCTGCCTACCGCATCCACCAGTCTGTATTTCACGAATTCTGAAAGCAAATTTAAATCATGCACTTTTTACAGACAACTGTACTTTGCTTTATAATATATAAGCCACTAAAAAAGTTATATGTAAAGCAAAGGATAATTTAAAGGCATTAGAGTAACTGACTCTTGAAAGGAATCCTGTGGTGAATTTTGTAAAAATATTAATTCCCTAATGTCTTGTTTTATGAATCCAGATTTCCATACATTATATTTACTTTATATTGGACTAAAGCTTAAGTATGGGTAAAACATTTTAATATTTTGAGAAGGTTAGGGGAAGGGAGCGGAGTCAAAAACTAGACAAACATTTTCTACCAAACGGCACAGAATTATCACCTTCACACACGCATTTCTGAACCTGATAACTCTGATAGGAGACATAAAGACCCAAGACTCTATTACATCCAATGGAATACTACTCAGCCATAAAAAAGAATAAAATAATGCCATCTGCAGCAACATGGATGGACCTGAAGATCATCATTCTAAGTGAAGTAAGCCAGAAAGAGAAAGAAAAATACCATGTGATATCACTCATATGTGGAATCTAAAAAAAAAGGAAACAAATGAACTTACCTACAAAACAGAAACAGACTCACAGATGCAGAGAACAAACTTACGATTACCAGGCGGTAAAGAGGGTGGGAAGGGATAAATTGGGAATTCGAAAATTGTACCTGTTGGGGAGTGATGGAAATGTGAGCTATCCTGATTGTGGTGGTGGTTTCATTGGTGTATATACATCTATCAAAATTCATCAAAGTGTACATCTGAAATATGTGCAGTTTACAGTACAGGAACCACACCACAATAAAGGTGTTTTTTTAAAAAAGACTCTTTTAGAGTCTCATAGTGAATGAGCACTGATAGTGTTCTGGTTCAGATCATAGCCTCAGGCATGAGCCTGCCCAGGTTCAAATCCCACCTCTGAAAACATGAAGCTGTATGACCTTGGGTTAATTGCTGAATTCCTTTTTGCCTTACTTTCCACATTTGTAAGCCAAAAATAACACTAGTACCTATAACATAGGGCTGCCATGAGACCAAATGAGATACAGAATATAAAACACTCAGCATAGTGACTGGCACATGTTAAGTCCTCAGTAAATGGATTTTCTCATCATCACTGTGGGCCTGAGAAATATACGAAGCATCCAACAACTTGGATTCATTATTTTCAGGGTTTGAAAATGAAAGTGAGAATAGGACACGACCACTAAATGGAAAGCAGCAGGCAAAATATTAAATTAAGATAAAATTTGAGTCTTCCCTTGGTAGACACCCATGGTTTCTGCTTGCAGGCAATGTGAAAGAGAGAATGACCTTTAAGACTTAATGGAAGTGTGAATCATCCTCAGCAAGCCACATGAGCTTGTATTGAATATCTGAAAGAACAGTTATATTTGGGATCAGAGAATAATTTGTTTTTCTGCTCAGAATCTTCAAGTAGCTTGTTAGACTTACCTTTGGATTTTAATGGCCTGCCACAGCCTCCCGAACAAAAGCTAACCTCACGTCTGAGGCATTCAAAGCCATGCCCAATTTTATCCCTCTCTCTGTTTCTAACTTTATCTCGCACAAAGCCCATACACAAACTTGCTATTCCGGCCAAGCTTTAAAACTCTCCAGTTCTGACAGCACTAAGATACCGCTTCGTATAGTAGTTAATTTGGTATGTTTCTTATCTTGTCTGGAGACTATTGGAGGCCAGGGACCCCATCTCAGATATCCAGATATTCCCCAACAGTGATCAGCATATAATAAGCCCTTAATTAACATTTGCTAAATAAACGGAGTAGCCTCTTCCTCTACTCATCACATCCATTTCCACACAGAAACCTTTGAAGCCCTTTTGTTTCAAAGCTCTTTTCTTCATTCAGCTGGCAGCCTCCTTTTTAAACATCCTGATTCAGGAGATAATAATTACATTTCTTTTAAAAGGTGCACATCTAAATTTATCCTGAGGTTTCAGATTTTTTTCAATTCCAGACATCTGTGAGAATCCTATCATGTAAGATCTTTTGCTAGAGCTCCTTGTAAAAAAATTTTTTAAAGATATATTGTTTCCAGACAGACTACTCATGACAATATCCTTAAAATGATGAAATAATATAATAACTACATCTTACCTTCATGGTAACTGTGATGGTGCTATTCACATTGGCTTTGTGCAACCAGCCTTGTTTTATCACACCACCCTTCTGAGAACATAAAGAAGACGAATCCTGAAATAGAGTGAAGACCATCAGTGAAAGAGCAGCCAGCCACTCGTCTAATTGAATGGGGGGGGGGGAGCACATACTAGGCTCTGCCCCATTTTCCAAAGCATAAAGTTCCCCCTCCCCCTTCCCCATGAAGATGCCTGATTAAACTTGATATTGTTAACTAGAGGATGAAAGGCTACCGTGCACACAGTAGGCACTCAATATTTACTGAATCGTATGGGCTGTCTTCTAGGAAAGTCTTCTGCATTACGTAAACAGGCAAACTGCACCTCAAAATGTCACAGACACCCAGGCCATCTGTCCCAAGAGGGATCTACCAGGCAGGAGGGTCTAGATGAATCACCACACCACATGCCCAGTGCGGGAAAAGCAACTCCACCAGCGTGTCCCACAGGTGGGAAAACATGTTTATATACAAATTACAGCCCGTTTCACTTGACTTTTCCCGAACTCCATTTGGAAATGCAACCATTTAAAAAAAATTTTTTTAAACA
This sequence comes from Camelus ferus, assembly GCF_009834535.1. NCBI lineage: Eukaryota > Metazoa > Chordata > Mammalia > Artiodactyla > Camelidae > Camelus > Camelus ferus. Next base: position 75,763,837 of record NC_045732.1, on the reverse strand, counting down.
TTCAATTAGCTTGAAACGTGGCCATACATCATTCAAAAACAATTCTCTCCCTCATCTTTTCTCAGGGAAATCGCTCTCAGCAGAAATGACCTTGAGGAAACCAGTGCAGCTGCCCCCATCTTTACCTCATCCTTCTCACAGTCCTCATCAATCTCAAATACGTGATTGGGAATCTTTTCTGGTCTCAGAGATTTGCTGAAAATGCAAGAGAATTGTCTTAAGACACTGAAAAGAACGGACAGAGGTAAAAAAAACCGAAAGCAAGATGAGTAGACTCCTTTCTTTCACAACAAGAAAATGCCAAGACAGAAGGAAGAGAAATGCTTTTCTCCTTTCCAAGCTCAGATTCTCCCCTCTGACTAAACTTGCGTTACCTTTTATCTAAGGACTCCCTCGGTACAGCCAGCAGCAAAGACTTAACTAAGCCCAAATACTTAGGGAGGGCAGAAATTGCTAGGAATACATGCCAGAGCTGTCAGTGGTGATAGAACTTTCTCTTTCCCAAGCCAAAAAGCAACCTGGTGTCACTCTGGCTCTTGCATCTGTTTGCTGTATGCCCTCAGACTGATCATCTTAGGACTCCGTTTTATAGGACATCTTTAAGACTCAGTTTTCTCCTCTGGGAAAGTGCTTTGAAAACTACAGAAGGCTCCACCAAGTCTTATTTCTCCAAAACATTTCCTGAATGATATCCTATGAAGTTAGTATTACTGTGGGTACAAAAGGGGAGGAAAGTCAGTGCTCAGACTGAGTGACAAGCCCAAGGTCATCCAGTTAGTAAATGGGAGAAATAAGATTTGAACTCCAACAGTCTGGCTCCCGGGCCAGTGTGCTCACGGCAACCCTTCAGCTCAACTGAAAGAGATGTACTTTTATCAAAAGATGTCATGCCACCAGATTGAGTCAAATAGCTTCTAGCTTTTTCTTTGACAGCACTAGAAAATGCTCACTACATTACCCAAAATCAAAGAAAGATGATTGTATGGTCAATATAGATGTACCAAAGCCAAAAAGTGAACTTACACATTTTAGGAAAAATTTCAATGAGCAAAGTTAAAACATATCCAATTACCCAAAACACATTTACCACACATGCTGGTTGTCTGAGGTTTTGTCTTATTATAAATTATAACTGAGAAGTTTCACAAACAGTTAAAAAAAAAAAAACTTCCTCTTCAAAGTTTCCCTTAAATTCTAAACTTACCATGGCAACATTCGAAAGTCCCCAGAGAAGTCTTCATACTTGTAGTTTACCACGTGCCAATCTGTGCTATAGGTTTTAATACACTGAAAGAAAATAGGAACCTTTAATTTGAAATGTAGGAAAAGTACACATATATCTACTTTTTTTAAAGTCTGGTAATAAGCTGATAGATCTTTTAAAATCTTCTGGGGAATGTTGGTACTGTGATCTTCCTTTGGGGATTAACTGTGTCTTCCTAAACCAGGTGGTGGCAATAAATCCCAATTCATATGCTTTCTTGGACACTCTGACTCCAAGTCCAAAGAGTATTAAAATCAAAAAAAAAAAAAAGACTAAGAATACATGCTACTTGTGAAAGTGTTTAAGCTGTATCCTCCGTATCACATCATATGGACTTGTTACGTAGGTTTATTAAGTTATAGTAATTTTCCATTTACACTAAAGGAAGAATATTTTAAATACAGTATATGCGGGGAGGGTATAGCTCACTGGTAGAGCACATGCTTAGCATGCACAAGGTCCTGGGTTCAATCCCCAGGACCTCCATTTAAAAAATGCATAAATACAGGATGTGATTTAGGCCACTGTTCTTCTGTGGCCTTTCAGCGTCTTACCTCTTTGACAAACAAACTCTGGGCCCTCTTCTCACCATCTTCAGGTACAGTGGACTGCACTGTTCTGCGCTGACGACTTATCACTGAGATCTAGACGACAAAGAACATTCTTGCTATACAAACCAGGCTGGAAAATGCAGTTTTATTCTTTAAAGAAGTGATTGTGAACTCACAGATATATCTTCCATTGGAAACATAAGCAGGTCTCTGAGGGGGTCACTATAAATCTGGGTTTTTCTTTGGGCGATAACATTCTCATAGTCCAAGGGCTCAACAACTTTGGTCTTTTCCTTAATAAGAGACAAAAAGAAAGTTAATACCAAGGGAGGGTATAGCTCAGTGGTAGAGCACATGCTTAGCATGCACAAGGTCCCGGGTTCAATCCCCAGCACCTCCATTTAAAAACAAAAGATAAATAAATAACCTAAACACCTCCTTCCCCTAAAAAAACCTAAAGAAATAAATAACAAAAAAAATTTTTTTAAGTTAATACTGTCGAACAGTTAGTACCGTTAAAGCAGTCATGAGATAAGTTCCTCATCATGTGTCAAAGATACATTATTTCACAAAAGAAGGGATTATTGACAGTCAGCACTTAAAGGAGACACTTCTACAGGAGAAATATTCTCCATAATTGGACACACGCACCAAACACATATAAACACACAGAGGCCTCTCTGCTAAAGACAAGAGTTCAGGAGAGAGATCACTGTACTCTGCTTACTCTTGTGCCTTCCAACAATTTATTGAATTGAAGGTTAAACAAAAAGTGGTATATTTGGAAGCCCGTCAATTGATATTTACTGAATATGCACTATTCATTAGGTAACGGAAGGGGAGAAAGGATCGACATTCACGTGTCTACTCTGCACCGGGCATGCTGTCCAAAGGATGTATCAAGTTCCAGCATAGCTGGGGCGAGCATGGGTACTGGAGATGCTGGAGCTGGTGGGCAGGGCATGAAAGGATGTGGTTCCTGGTGGCAAAGTCAGTGGGTCCCTGTTGGACTCCCAGGTGACCTGGCCTTTGATAGTAGGGTCCCAGCCTGAGGCTAAGGTTATAAGAAGCAGGTTACTGACTTTGAGAAATCCAGGGTGTGATTTATTAATAAGAGTAGTAATAGTTAGCATTTACTGAGCCCTTTCTAGATGCCAGGCACCATGCCAAGGACGTTCTCTACATTTTCCCACATAAGAATTGTAATAATCCTATGAAATAGGTTTAATCTTTGTCCCCATCTTACAGATGAGGAAATCCTGGGCTCGATTCAGGCTAAGTAGAATGCAAACCTGAGTCTGTGACTCCAAAACTCCGTTCTTTCTACCTCCTGCAGACTTTCCTCTCCTGAGAAATACACAAAGATACCAAAGTTCAATGTACTGAACTTGGAGTAGGATCCCATCACCTACCCTTCTATCAACTATTCCTTCACTGAATTTACCCCAATCTGATCTACCATCTATTTGACCTCTCTGCTTGTTTAAGGGCAGGGATTTTCCTTTATTCGTCCACTGCTATAACCCCAGCACCTAGAACAGTCCCCAGCACATGGTAGACATTCAATCATTAGTGCTGAATGAACTTTTAGAGATACTCAGATTCCACCACAGCCATGTCTCAACACACACATCAAAACCAAGGTGGGTATGTATTAGTGATTTCTAGTAATAACATTTTATTTAAATTATTTTTCTCAATAATTTTATAATTTAAAACTGTATAAAGAAAACTTGAATTTAAGATATATTAACACTTAATATCATCATGGGTGAATTTAAGATACATTAAAACTTAGTATCATGATGGAATAGGGGTTCTATTCATATTTGTGTACACAGTATTGGAGGTAGTCTCCAGTATACTGTATCCAAACAATCGTGTGAGAACTGTTTTTATACGTGGTTCACAATAGGTCACAGCTATATCGCAGTTTCATATCTGAAGGGCATCTCAGAGCTTCCTCTGTAAGATTACTCAGAAAGATTAGAGTAAACCACTCTGACAAATGAGAATCAGTGTTCAACAAAGTCTAAAAGATCCTAACAAAAACAGTATAGAGGTTCCTCAAGAAATTAAAAATAGAATTACCATATGATCCAGCAATCTCCCTTCTGGGTATATATCTGAAGGAAAAGAAATCATTATCTCAAAGAGATATCTGCACTCCCATGTTCATTATGGCATTATTCCCAGTAACCAAAACATGGAAACAACCTAGGTGTCCATCGAGGGAGAGATGGATTTTTAAAAAGTGCTATATACATATAGATATATGCAATGAAATATTGTTCAGTCATAGAAAAGAAGGAATTCTGCTACTTGCAACAACCTGGATAAACCTTGAAAGCATTATGGTAAGTGAAATAAGACAGACAGAGAAAGACAAACTATATGATATCATCTATATGTGGAATCTAAAAAAGAGTAGAGTGGTGGTTGCCAAGGGCAGGGGGTGGGGAAAACAAGGAGATGTTGGTCAAAGGGGACAAACTTTCAGTTATAAGTTGAGTAAGTGCTGAGGATCTAATGTACAGCATAGTGACTATAGTTAATAGCACTGTAGTTTATACTTGAAATTTGCTAAGAGAGTAGATCTGAAGCATCTCACACACAAAAAGGTAACCAGGTGAGGTGACAGATGTGTTAATTAACTTGACTGTGGTAATCATTTCACAATGTACACATATATTAAATCATCACATTGTAAACTCTAAATATATACTTTTATTTTTCAATTATATCTCAGTAAAGCTGGAGGAAAAAGATCCTAACAAAGATATACTTCACTTCAAGTCTTAAATTTGGATTTGCAGACCCATGAGATCAAATTAAACAGACCATCCCTATTATGTTGGTGGATACCCGTGCAAAATGAGTTGAAATGAAAGAAAAAATTCCGATTTGGGGCATGCAGAGATTTTCTGATAGGAAAATTTGACCCCCTCATCCCATATGCATCATGTTTTCATGGACCGAAGTGAAAGGAAGCTACCACTGTGGCTTCCAGCTCTCACACTCAGTCTGTGATCAATTTCTCAGAGAAGTTAAACGAATAAAGCCCCATCTAAGAAGGTGAGCCTTAGGGACTGAAAATAATTTCAAAGTCTTGCTTTTGGTACCAACTATCCTCCCAATACAGATTGCAGAAACAGTCCTCAAATGTCGATGTTTAACCTGTTGAATTAGCATCTGTTAATCTCTCTGTACAATAATTTCCCAAGTACCTGCTGCAAGTAACTTTGTTTTGTTGGGGTTTTTTTTTGGGGGGGGGAGTAATTAAATTTACCTCTTTATTTATTTTTAGAGGAGGCACTGGGGATTGAATCCAGGACCTTGTGCATGGTAAGCACGCATTTTACCACTTGAGCTATATACCCTCCCCCTCAAGTAACTTTGAAAAAGAAAAAAAAGAAAAATCCTCCTTGCACTTTCTAACGTAGTTGTCAAATGAATACGCAAAAGATTATGCCAAAATGAATCCCTTGTTTAAATGTACAGGAGAGGCCTTCTAAACATGAAACTTCCAGCTCTTCATGTGTTTTAAAGGCCATGTATTCATCCTGTAGAAAACAAGGTTTCACTTTTCACTGAAAATGGGTTCAGCTAAGCATTCTGGGTCTTCACCTACTTCCTTTGTCACGGGTAGCTCGATGGCAGAAGAAGTTGGGGTGGCTATTCTGAGTCCCACAAATCTGCCCTTAGAAGAAGACCTAGGCCTGTGAATCAGGCTTCATCTTTATAAGAAAAAGAGAAGGACTAATGGTCCCCTCCCATCCCCCAGCTGCATCCTTTTTCTCCACCCCTCTCCCAGGCAGTAAAAGCACAGTTCAAACTGTCAGTGGGAGAGGCTCCAGTAGGAGTCAGCCCCAAAGAACCAACTGCACCCTTCATTTCCCTTCCAGGAGGATTCAACTGTAACCCTGTTGGCCTCAGAGACAAGGAAAACCTTTGCCTTTTAGAATGATCATGATTTAATGGTAGCTCTGCCCTGCGGTTTAGAACATAACCCTTATCTAACCTTCCTATTCTGCTTTATCATTTTATTATTAGACCTACAGGGTTACCCTAAATAAAGCTTCTCTCTCACAAAGGGTTTCTCTCAGCTTTGCAATGTTTCCCTCCTGCCAGCTTGTGCACTTTTCTACAACTCAAGAAAACTGTGTTACAATGAACAGTACTTTAGGAACAAACAATAGCAAGATCCCACAGTGTAGTACTTCTGTATGGTTCTGCAGCAGCGTTAAGGAAAAGGCAAAAGCATTTATACAATCTGAACAGAAGTAAGCATATGTTTCAGTCTTCTCTTCCCAAGTAGTGGCAGGAAAACCGTCAGCCTAAATTTGGAACCTACTCAGTTTTCACCATGGAGAGGGAAAAAAAAAAAAGATTTGCCTTTGAAAGTTCTTATTCATTGATTCCCCTGAAATAACTTGCTGGTAATATTATTAAGGTTTTTCTGGTTGTCACTTCACTTGAAGATGACTTTGCAGTCTTAAGAAAACACTTTCAGTATTTATTCTACCTGTTTCTTAACCAAAACCTGTCAAACAGAAGGAAAATACTATTATTTCAACTCTGTACATGAAGAAACTGGCTCTGAGGCTTAAGCTCAGCTGTCTATATGGAGTGGTAGAATCAGGACTCAAATCCAGGTCCTCCAACTACTGATCCCTTTTCTGTTCTTAGCAGCGTCTCCCAAACTCGACTCACATACAATCGTCGAGATTTCTGGCACAATGTCTGCACTATCATATACTTTATATTCTTCAAATCAAATCTCTTCTTCATTGAAATGCATTTAAGAAACAGTAAGCTTTATGTCACCACCCCCCAAAAGGAAAACAAGTCAGTATTTTCCTAACCCCTAGTAAAATAAAATTTGTATTTGTTTTTTTTAAGGAAACTAGCAGTTTTTTTTTTTTTAATGGCGGTACTGGGAATTGAACCCAGGACCTCGTAAATTCCACACATGAGCTCTACCACTGAGCTGTACCCTCCCCCTAAAATAAAAAATTTAAATGTCGATCTCTGTGGTTTGAGACACAGCAGACTCTTCCAGGCTTACTCAGCCGCTAGGACCAAATCTAAATAGACCTCCACGTGTAAACCCTAAAAGTGCAAAGAAATGCACAATTCCACAAATTGAGATAACTTTCTGATTTCTAACAGAAAATGAAAGGACAGGGATTAATAAAGGAAACTCATCGGTACAGATTTGGTTACAGTCTGTTTCTTGGTCCAAAGAGAGGAAGCAATGGATCCTTATGGGGAGTGTCTAAGAGCATCAAACACTTAAAACTTTATCATTTTGTGGTAGTCCCTATACATCCACAGTACAGGATGATTGATCTTTTGTCATTTTAACTATATATGTATATACATGTAAAGCTGAGCTTACAATCCTAAAATAGTATGTAAATATGTATATGCAGACATATATTCAACTCTCCACTCGTGTATCTAAAAGCACACATCACTAGCAAGCCGATTTATGCTATCATTAGAAACTTAACCATATGATTTCAATTTCATTTTTAGAAAGCAATAATAATCATGTAATATTTCTCTGTCAACAGTGCAAAATCAGCCTGGGTTACTCCTGCTTAGATATTACACCAAAGGTCATTAGTTTACTAGTAAATCTTTTACTTTAGAAACTAGCTCTCCTTAAGAATTCTAAGAATGTCTCTTCTGCAAGTCTAAAGTGAACAGAGGCTTCACAGAATCCCTTCTGTATCGCCCTGGGAGGGAGGGAGAGCAGAGCAAGCAGAAGATTTAGCAGTGGGGCACGGGGCCAATTCAAAAATCTCTGTGCTCTCCGACCACCGCTGCTGCCCCCTTTTCCACATTACGTTTGGATACCAGAAGGAGCACAGCAACGACTGGTTTAAGAAAGAGAATGATTTCACCCAAAAGTTAGACACTCATTTTTGCTGTATTGTGATCAGAGTACTGTCTCAATGGCATCTTAACACAATCTTATTGAAAATAACCACCATCTTAGGAAAGAAGTAACAGGCTCAAAAAGAGGGGGTTACTCAGAGTCTTTCCTTCGCATCCTTCCCCCACCTCCCTCCCTCAGGAATGTCTCCAGACCCCTTAAGGGATTCAGCTCCCCTTGTGTTTCAGACATTTGTAGCACGGTTTGGAGCGTTTTCTCCACAAAGATCTCAAAATAACACTTTGCACTTAAAGTGGACACTGGGGACATGCAGTTTCCGGCAATGCAGAAAAGAAAGTGGGTTTTGGTGGTACAGCATGCTTATCGAGTCCCTAAGGTCCAGGCCCTGTGCTCGCCCTTGAGAAGCTCACGGTCTAGAGGGGGAGGCGGATAAACCCAAGGCATTTAAGTTGATTGCAGAAGCTGTTGTAACTTGAAGACTTTCTTGGCTTCCATGCATCTGTCAGACCCTCAGATACGACATCTTCTTCCAACAAAGCAACCGCACAAGCATTGTTGTACATTAAAGTGTGTGAGCCCATCTATTCACATTTCTATCAATTGGAAGAATTTCTCTGGGTATACGTGGTCTTGGATGATTTCATCTTGTCTTCTACTTTCGTTGATAAATTCTGTAAGATCGGAGACTAGGTAACTGTCAAGAGCGGTATGTGAGGATGAGAAGCAGCAAAATGCGAGCTGTGACTAGCAGAAGTGAGAAGTATCACCGCTGTAGAATCGAGGTTTTAGAGGGGGACCCTACACAGCACGGCAACAAAGGAACCATAACTGTAAGGAACACTTCCCTAAGCTTCCAATAGAGAGCATCTGACTTTGTTATGACCTTATCTTTTCTCAATCAGATGATTACCTTTCACCAGCTCGTTTCTTTCCCTCTTTCCCAATAGGAACTCTAAGTATCGAAGCAGCTTTGAATTAATAGAATCTGATACGATGCTAGGAAAGGAAAGGCCATCTTTTCAGTGAGTATAACCCAACTTGGCAAACTAGCTATGGATATATTTTAATAAAGACTGTTTTCCAGGACAAATCTTGGCACAAAACCCTGCATACAAACCGCATTCAAGACACTGACCTTTCTTAAAGCTAACAACTAACGGCAAAACCATACTTTTCATGAGACCATTGGGTCAGGCTTATTCCTAATTCACACCTTGGCCCACATTATTCCTGTGACGGCCCGACCTCCAACTTCTCTCACCCACAGCCCTTAATGTCTTTAACAACCACCGTGGCGTTTACTCACATATAGCCATAACTGCCTTGTGGGTACTTTGCACATTAGTCTCTTTAGCGGGATTATAAACACCTGGAGAAGGAAACGGTGCCTTGCACATTCTCTGTCCCTTACACTGGGCATTAATATACACCAAATTAAGCATTTTATATCTATTATCTCACTTCTTTCAAAAACCCTACAAGAGAGGGTCTTTCGTTATGCCCATTTTACAGATGAGGAAACTGATGCTCAGGCAGGTCCAATGTCACATATTAGTGGAGCTGGGGTTCAAACCTATATCTGATGGACTCCAGAGCCAGGACTCCTGACCATAATACAGATAAAGAAAAACAAAACTTTTTCCCGTCCTCGCTCCTACCACATTTCATTTCCCTGGATGGACTTTGCATTTTAGGATTTGCTAAATCTTACTCAAACTGCCCTATCTTTTTTACCAAAGTGCGATGGTGTCTTCTCATCGCCCTGATGATGCTGAGCACAGCTGGCTTAGAGAGCTTGTAATGTAACTGGATAAGGAGTTTTGCATTTCTTAGCTGTTGCTTTCAGTTTAGCATTTACCATCAGTGAGTAGGGATTAGCACCTTAGGTCTTTTACTTTGGAGAAAGGAGTTGGCAGATTCAACTTCAAGTGGGTAAGAATCAAGTTACAAAAAACAACAGTAAGGTATCTTCAAGGGACCATGTCTAATTCATCTCAGTATCCTCCACAGAACCTAGAAGGGAGCCGTGAGAACTACAAAGCCAGAAGCTTTTGTGGTTCATGAGGGATAACCGGCTGAATTAAACAAAGCGACTGATCTTACATGTTTGCCTTCCAAACCAAATTGGCGGCACACGAGGAGAGAGGGATAAGTCATTGATTGCTAACGTTCTCGGAATTAATTTTCAGATCCCAGCTTTAATTTAATTTATGATTCCAAGAATCAGCAAAATCAGATTCTAAAGGTATTTAAATCTAACAGAGGAACACTGAGGAAAAATAAAACATTTCGCATAGGGAGGAATGCTTTTTAAATGCCAAATTACTTCCCTTTTCTAAGTCTATTTGGCTATTTATATAAACTCAACAACTGTTTTTTAAAACCTACAAAGAATGTATATTTTTTAATCACAAAATAAACAAGTCTATATATACAATATGATTAGTTCAAACTTGGTTAACTGTCTTTCATTACAGCCAATTCAAATATTATCTAGACAATCTAGATTATCTACAAATGAATAAACAGAATTTTGATGAACTCTATACTCTAAAACTTCATTTTAACCAATAATTATAAGTTTACTCAATTTGCTGGCTGGCAGGTAGGAGAACTGATTTGAATTCAATCACTCACTTTTTGTGTTCATTTTGTGCTAATAAGGATTTAAACAACTCAAAGATAAGACAAAAAGAAGTACAAATGAAAAGAAAGGCTTGAATAAATTGAGAGAATGGCAAAGTACCTTTTTAAAACTAGAACATTGTTTCTAGTCTTTAGCAAACCATTATTGACCAAAAAAAATGCGCCTTGGTCACACCTAATGGCTTTCTAACAAATCAAAGAATTTAACAAGTTCACATAGACAAACAAAATTATCACAGATAATTCGTTCATGCAAGGAGAAATGATATTGTGTGCCCATCATTCTGCCCATCAACTAATTTACAACTTGCCCTGGATTTTGGGTCCCACTCCAATAACAATAAAAAAAGAAACCTCGTTGACTTTTTCTTGAGTTTGATAAACAGAACCATAACATACTTTGCGTTCTTAAGCAGAACAAAATGTAAAGTGCACTGATGTTCTATAGGTCTATGGATTTAGCCAGCTACATTACTTACATTCCACGAAAACATAAAAACCGAAAGGTCGTGTTTGTGTCATTTGAACACAACAAGACAAGCCTATTTCGTTACAAAAGCTCAGTAATCTATAAATCAGCTACACATCATTTTCCACACCAGAGCCAACCATTGGTCTACCCAGCCTGTTAATTTGCTCCTGATAATGGAGCAAAGAAAACTGATGGGCCTCCTTTTGAGAATCAACCTTGACTGGGGCAAAAATGTACCTTTCTACAAACAATTTCACTTCCATAATCGGTCATATTGGATCTACCCATAAACTGAAATTCTCTCTGCCTTTTTTGAACCAACCAGTATTTTCAGGTTAGACCACTTTAACAGGTAATACATTCTGAAAGCCCTTTGAAATCAGTAAAGTGAGAGCTCCTTTGACTTTTCTTAAGGTTACCTCTTTAAAATATCAGGAGATGCCCCACTTCCTGGTATAATATTCCAGTATATGGTGACCTGAGCCATGGTTATCCTGTCTACCCACTTGTGATTGAACAAGTGGACCTTCTTCAGCTAGGTCCTGCCTTTTCGTGAGGTGAGCGTGGAGTCTATAGAAGACGCTTCCTGGTCATGATCCTTATTTTACTGTCCTACCAGCCCTAATGCATCCTGGGCAGACTGTCCTCAGTGTCCTGTCTACAATCACTCACCCCCACGTTGCTTTAGCTGAGTGTAATCAAGCTCAGAACCTACTCTCCTATTACTAAAGTTTCAGTGATTTCCCCAGCTCTTGTTCATCCAGAAACCCATCTCTCACTTTCCTGTCCACAGTATCCAGCCTTACGGGGTCTCAGTGGGGTACAGCTCCAAGAGCTGAGCCTCTCTCAACTGGTAGGAAAGGGCATTAAATCAGATCAGCATCCCTTGGGTAACCATCCCTTGGCTATTCAGCTTTTTGACACATCTTCCTCTTTAAAAAATTGTAAAAGCCTGCCTTATCTCTAGTCTTTGTTTCCTTCTTGAAGCCAATTCCCTCCCTATGACAAACCCCCTATCATCAGAGATACCATTTGAAAGTAGAATCTTAGGGGTTAACTCTATGAAAGGTTTTTCAATGTCTTAACAAACTTGAAGTGATTACAATGTTATAAAATTGATGTGGTCATGGTCACACACATCTGTGAATATATTAAAAAACCACTGGCACATCCACTCTAAATGGGTGAGTTGTATGGTATGCGAATTACATCTCAACAAAGCTGTAAAGAAAGCTAGGAAAAAATAACCTATGCAGTTTCACTTCCTTAGACCTAAAAAAAAACCCTCCGCTATTTAGTAAGAGGAGTTCCCAGTACAGAACCATGCCACCCTCATGAGAATGGTTAGGTGTTCATGTCTGATTACCCTATGCTGTGGCCAGAGATTCCACTACCGGGCCTGGTACAAAAGTGAGAAACACAAAACACACAGCTTAGTTCTGCACAGCCGCTGAGCATCAACCATGTGCCGCGCAGTGGGTAGAAAACCAAAAAAAAACAAGATGGGCAAGATGTGGGCCCTGCCCTTCACAAAGTCATGGGCTTGAGGGGAAAGACTGACCCCTAAACAGAGTTAAAATACGATGGGGTAAGGGCTGGGACAGGGGACACTGAGATTGCTGTGGGGATGTGGGTAATGGAGAGATTAATTCCACTGGTGAAGGAGGCTCAGAGAGGAGGTGGCAAGTGCGCTGAGCCTTGAAGGACAGAAATATGTCCATGGCAGGCAAGGAAAAGAAACGCATTGCAGGTGAAGACGAGAGCATCAGTACTAGAGGAGGAAGAAAAGCATGTGTTCAGGGAGTCTGGGGACATACAGAAGAGGGAGAAATGGCAGAGATGAGCTGGAAAGGCATGTTTACAGAGGACCATGTATGCCAAGGCAATGAGACTGGACTGTTTCCTAGTGTAGGCGACGGGCAGCCAGCAGAGGGTTTTAAGCAGGGGAATGACATGAACAGATGTTTTACTCATATTTATGCACTAAAAGCCAGAAGGTCAGCGCTAATGGAAATTAATCCATAAAATGACAGCATAGGCTGAAAATCTGCCCCATTGTCTACATTTTCCAGGAGCAACACACTGAATTATGGAAAACTACTCATTAGAGTTGCACATGAAACTATTGAGGAAAATCAAGTGAGGGCTGTTACGGTAAAGACCTTTTCTTAAAACAGAGAAAGAAATACTTGCATCTTCCTTGTGTGACAGAGACTAAATTGGCCTGAACATTTTATTTTGAAAAGATCAACTGCCAACCTGCACTTAATTTGTTTCCAGTGCCTTTTCAATGGCTAATTTGATCCAAAATGGTTAAATTTTTGATGGAACTAGAACATTAAGTTGTATCACAGTATTCCTTTGCTTAATCTTTATCTCCAATGGTTCAACATAGCCTGCAGGAAAAAAACTTGAACTATTTAGCAAGGCTTTTAAGACCAAGCCTCCACCCCAGCCTCCAGCCTATGCCCTCCAACCCCAGGAGGCGGGCAGGTCTCCAAATGGGCCCTGTTACCTCACCTTTGCTGCTCCTGACCCCTCGCAACTCCATGAAGCTGCCCATCTTTCTAGGTACAAATGGCTACTCCCTCCTACCCAGTGCTACCTACCTCCTCAAACCCAGAGCTAGTGCCGGTACTTCCTTCCCCATCCTAGTCTCATTACCAAGTGCTGAGGTGCCCACTTCCTTTTCTGTCTCTCCTCTCACTAGAATGAAAGCGCTAAACTCTTCATTCATTCTAGAATGAAGTGATTAAAGAGTTTTTGTCTTATACACAGCTCTATCCCCAGTGCCCGCCCCCCACCATTATATCTTGAATGACTGAATGAGCAAAATCTGAATCCACTGTTAGAATCTGTCTAACCCTCGCCATTAAGATTTCCTGCCTCTCCAGGGAGGAAATAGCTCAGTGGTAGAGTGCATGCCTAGCATGCATGAGGTACTGGGTTCAATCCCAAGTACCTCCATTAAATAAAAAAATAGGTAAACTTAATTACCTGCCCCCCTTAAAAAAAGATTTTCTGCCTCACAATCTACAAAATACTCACTGAAATACACACATTTGGGGAGCTGTCCTAAGGAGCCCTGCTACTGAACGCTTGAATAACATGAATCATCGCCCATTCATTTCTTCTTTTGGTAAATTCACGATATCATATGTAAAGTTTTCACAGAACCACGCACACCTACACAAAGATACATGAAGTGTCAGGACGTAGAAAATCATGTTGGTAGAAAATCATAAATTAAGCCCGAGAGAAAGTTGATGATTCTAGCAAAATTCATTTTGTGCTGTAATAGTTCTCCCGCTACCAAACTTCCTCCTGAACAACCTCTCTCCCCCCATCCCTTTCCTACCCTGAGCTCACCTTTACTCTGTGTCCCGAAAGTGCCTACAGGTACTTTTGCTGGCTTCCTCACCTAAAAGTAATCCAAAGTGCATCCCGGTACACATGTGCAGAAGCCCTCCCCACAACCTTATCTAAGCATCCCCATTTTGCAACGCTCCTCATCCAGGGCAATGCCACTGTGAGACCTCAGACTTACAACAATCCTGCCTCTCCAGGCCTCTACCCACAGCATGTGGCTGAACCACTGTCAGAATGACAAAACTATATCCTTCCTAGAAAAGAATCTCTACAGCTTCTCCCCAGGACAACCTCCAACTAGGCTAACATCACCCTTGCCCGTTCTCTCCATATGACAGCACATTCCTGTCTTGCGTTCATTTTCATTTCAACCTGGACCCCTGTGGCCAATAGCCCTCTCGTGACACCCCTTGTCATTTGGAACCTTGTCCACACCCCTCTCCAGCCTGTCTTTGCAGCTGCTGTAGAAATCCTGACCGAGTGCTCAGGGCCTTCATTTACCAGGATACAAATCCTAGGTTCAGCTGGGCTCTCATTTCCCCTCTCAAGGCTTTTACTTACTTCTTGTCGGCTCCCCATGACTTAAAGAACAGGACACCTGAGGTTTCGCGAATGGAAAATCTCCTCTAGCAATGGTGTCCTGGTTGATTTGCATAGCTTGATGTGAGGACTGTTCTGAATCCGATGTCCCTAACACCAATAGTAACAAAACACATACAACCCTATATCCGTCCATGTTTATTTGGCACTCCTTTTTGGGTACCACTTTTTCCATTCCTAATTTGGTCCCTAACCTAGGGTCCTAAGTGATCCTCGGATGGGCTCCATGGGATCTGTGAAAGTCCGAGATTATATGGAAAATGCTGTATGCACACCTTTATAGGAAGAGGATGCAGACCTTTCCAGAACCCCAGAGTGTGTGACCCAAGAAAGGCTAAGATCCACTGCCTTCTTATAAACAGGCTGCATTATTTTTATATAAGATTTATTGGTTTTGTATAATTATAAATCAATACAGATTCACTGAAGAATCTTCAATCTAAAAATGTCAAGAAGAAAATAAAAGTCACTTAGAATCCCATCATCCATAGAGGATCACTGTTAGTGACCATTCTGATGTTCCTCCAGCTCTTTTCCATTTTTTCCTCCTTCTAAATTAGATTCATATTGTTGATTACTAATAGTTCCAGTGTTTCAGATAATATAAGAGAAACTTTAGAGGACAAAGAATTTGGGACTAGTGTTCAAACTCCCTTTGATATCCAAGCGAATCCACCAAAAAGTATTTATTGAGGACCTGCTATGTGTACGATGCTACGTACTAGTCCAAAAGTAAAGAGGTAACTCCTTATCAAGGTTCTCACACAAGGTGTTTAAAAATTCGAAGGATTTCAATAGGCTATGTGACGTTCCAGCCTAAGAAAGTGAACCTTTAGCTTAAAATGACTGGCCCTATACCAACCAGAAAAGGGAGGGGGTGCAGAAGGGAACACTGATGCAATTATAGACTTAGAGAAATGCAAATAAACCACTAGAAGTCAGGTTTTTAAAAATGATAGTTTTCCTTTATTACCAAAATGCGGACCCTCACCTAATGATAAAAAAAAATATGTGATTAAAAAATTTACGTATGAGATGGGACTATATAGTAAAGGCCCTGGTCATCTCTCATGACTCATACATTCATTCTGAAAGAAATTCCTTACGTTTTGAGCAATGACATTAGGAAATAATTGTGTGGCCTCATATGGTGCTGACTGTTCAAAGGACAGTACTTGTTTGCTTGTGGAATTCCACTGGGTTTAAGGAGGAAGATCAGAGTAATCACTTCACTGCTGCTGCTGACATATTTCACAATCAAGGTAATTCTGGAAAAACAGGATTATTGCTTCTCTGCTTTAAATACATGTAGTCAAAGGATGAACCAACTGAAGGATTTCTTACCATTTCAAGTCCACTCTCTCCAATGCCGTTTTCACCCCACATTTAAATATCCGATTTTCAAGCAGGAAAGCAGTTTCTTTCCAGAATTCAAGGCTGAGCCCACCGAAATGCTTCAGAGCTTTCTCTACCAGTCGCCCCATCCCTTGTTAAACTACTGAGCCTTTTCCCAGTTCCTCTGACCACTGGAGGCTTCCCTGAAGGAGCAATCCAGGTCTGGCCCAGCACGGGTTTCCTGGAACATACTGGCATCAATTGCAGAAGCTGCAGCCTCTGGCCAGGTCAAAGGCTGGCCCTGCTTTCCTGTAAACACCAGCACCTGACGGCAGCCCCGTTTGCAGGCTGCAAGTGAGGCGGCCAGCCGGCAAGCAGGCAGAGGCCACCCACTGCAATGCCTTTGCTTCTTTCTGTCCCTCAGGGGCCATGGCCAGAGCTCCTTTCAGAAGGCCCTGGGGCAGGCACAGCACAGAGTGGCTAACAGTGGACACAAGAGGTAAGAGCCCTAGCCACCTCTTAAAGCAAGTGTAGAAGCGTATACCTTAGGTGCTCGGTATAAGGAGGACTTGAATCCGTGGTTAAATGTGATGCTGCCCCAGGGCTCAGAGTGCAGCACAAGAAAAACCAAACACTAAAGCCCTTTTATACACTGTTCATAAAATTGTAGCTGGACTATTTATAGTAGCAGCCAAGACATGGAAGCAAACTAAGTGTCCATCAACAGATGACTGGATAAAGAAGTTACTGTGTAATATATACAATAGAATATTACTCAGCCATAAAAAAGGATGAAATAATGCTATTTGCAGCAATATGGATGGATCTAGAGATTATCATACTAAGTGAAGCCAGGTCACACAGAGACTAATATGATATATCACTTATTATGTGGAATCTAAAAAATGATATAAATGAACTTATTTACAAAACAGGAACAGATAGACATAAAAAACAAACTTACATTACCAAAGGGGAAACATCAGGGGAGGGATAAATTAGGAGTTTGGGATTAGCAGATACAAACTACTGTATATAAAGTAGATAAACAACAAGGTCCTACTGTAGAGCATAGAGAACTACATTCAATATCTTGTAATAACCTATAATGAAAAAGAATATGAAAATATATATATATAAATATATAACTGAATCACTATGCTGTACATCAGAAACTAACACAGCACTGTAAATCAACTACACTTCAAATAAAAAAATTTTAAAAAACTGTAGCTGGAAGCCAGACCTGCTGACCCTGGGTCTCCGTGCTCTTGCCAGCAGCTGTCCCCACGATGTGGTCGCGGCCCCAGAAGCACCGCACTGTTGAGGAACAGCTTTGCGATGCAAGACCTGCCATCTGCCACGGTGGCTCCTTCTTTCATTACTCAAAGGCCTTTTTTATTTTTTTTTCTGTTTGTGGATTGTTTAAGGCACCAAAATTTCACGGGGGAAGAAGTAGGCATTATTATACCACCTATCCAGGAAGTGGTAGACAGTGACTGTCATTTTACTGACAAGAGGAGAGTAGTTAGAAGTAAATATGTTGACACAACATTGTAAACCGACTATATTTCAATGAATATATATATATATATATATATACACACACACACACACTAAATAAATAAATAAGTAAATAAAAATCTTGAAAAAATTTAAAAAATAAAAAAATTTAAAAAGTAAATGCAGTCAAATGAAAACATTAGAGATTTGCGTATCCCGAGTGATGGGATTAGGTATGATTTTTTTTCTTCCTTTTCTGCTTTTCCCTAAAATTTTCTAGCACAAAGGAGTATTGCTGTTATAATCCAAAACAACAAAATCAATTTTATTAGCTTTTTAAATTATGCTAAAATATACATAACATAAAATTTACCATTTTAACAAGTCTTAAGTGTACACTTTAGTGGTATTTAGTCCATTTACATTGTTCTGCAACTATCATCACCATTACCCATGTCCAGATTTTTTTTATCATCCCAAACAGAAACTCTGTACCCATTAAACACTAACTCCCCCTCCCCCACAAGCCCCAATAACCTCTAATCTATTTTCTGTCTTTACGAATTTGCCTACTCTAGGTACCTCATATAAGTAGAGGCCTACAATAATTGTCCTTTTGTGTCTGGCATATTTCACTCAGCACGATATTTTTAAGGTTCATCCATGTGTCAGAATTTCATTCCTTTTAGAGGCTGAATATTATTCCACTGTACATATGTGCCACATTTTGTTTACCTGCTGATGGACATTTGGGTTGTTTCCACTTTTTGGCTATTGTGAGTAATATGATATGAACACTGATAGGATGTGTTGATAGCACACTGGTGTGCAAGTATCTGGATGAATCCCAACTTTCAGTTCTTCTGGGTCCACACCTAGAAGTGGGATTGCTGGATCATATGGTGATTCTATATTTAGCTTTTTGAGGAACTGCCAAGCAGTTTTCCACAGTGGTGACACCATTTTACATTCCCACCAGCAATGCACAAGGGTTCCAATTTCTCGTCATCTTCTACACTTGTTATTTTCCACTTTTTTGATAATAGCCATCTTAATGGGTGTGAAGAGGTATCTCATGGTAGTTTTGATGTGTATCTACATAAAGATTAGTGATGCTGAGCATCTCTTCTTGTGCTTATTGGCCATTTGTATATCTTTGGGGAAATGTCTACTCAAGTTTTTGGGCCATTTTCAAATCAAGCTGTTTGCTTTTTCGTTGTTGAGTTGTAGGAGTTCTTCATATATTCTGGACATTAATTCTTTATATGCTTTGCAAATATTTTCCCCCATTCTGTGGGTTGCCTTTCATTCTCTTGATAGTGTCCTCTGATACACAAAAGTTTTTAATCAACTTTATTTTTTAAAGAAACTGCAGGTAAAATTTTTAGAGGGCAGGGAGACTGCCTGAAGTATAGATGGAGAAAGGAATCCTTAGATCTCGTTTTAGACTTCCTTTCTGTGGGAAAAGGAACCAGAACTGAGTTCTTCTCTATGAGGTAACATCTCATAACTCCTGCCCTAACTTGGCTCCTCCTTAGGCAGCTAATGCTGCAGGACACTTGTGTGCCAGTGAGAATCACAGAAAGGGAACTTATGCTGGGTGTGGTTGGTGAGCCCAGTGGCGGTGGGCAGGATGGTGGGGACATGGGATCCTGTTGAGACTTTTAAGCTTCCCCAGTTCCACCAGGCAGAAGTTTCATAAGCCACCCTTTTCTCTGGCTGGTTCTTGACTACGCAACACTCCAACTTCCAAACTTCTCACGTGGAAGATAAACAAGCAGATCTGTTACTTCTGAATGGAAGGGACTGTTTAAGTCATTACTGTGAAAAGTGACACCCAAGTTCAGTTCCCTCTTGTAAACTCTAACTCTCCAGAAGTGACTCCCTCTGTCTGTATATTGCAGGCATTGCCATTTTTGTGTCCCTGGCCTTCATTTCTTTTCTCCCCCTAACCCCTCCCTGCCTCCCTACTCCTGCGGGCAAAATGTGGCTTCTAAACAACTCCCTATCACGTGGGAATCTTATTTTCCAAATATTTTTCAAATCTAATCAGTTTCTACAGGCAATGGGAAGAAGCACCACATCCTCGTTTTCTTCTAGGGATGGCCCTGGAACCACACTCAAAGCCCCTGGAATGTGACTAAATTAAGTCAAAATTTCAGGACTATTGTGAGGCTGAACTGTCGAATGTCTCTAGACTAAAGTGCAGGTCCTGTAAGTTGATATTTCCTGCTCTATAAAGCAAGCATTTGTTATCAAAGGTATTCTCAATTATAGATCACTGATCTACCAAACCATTTTTTCATGACTGGACTATAATCTGAAACTTTTCCCTTAACCAGGAAATATACCTCATACCCGGGGGCATGAACTGAGTACTGTACATGCATTTATTTAGCAAAGAATAAAATTAGAAGAATATTTGTAGTATGGCCTTCACCTAGACATTCCAAAACAACTGGCTTAGAAATTTCAGTGTTAAATCACCTTGATTCTTAAAAAATCCTTTCTGTACTTAAATCATTAGGGAGAAAAAAACCTCAACTCCTTTAGCCTATGCTCACATGCTCTGCCTTCAGAGACATTTCATTATGGGATGAGTGGGGTGGAAGATAAGAGGGCAGGAAGAGGGGAGGGTGTAGCTCAGTGGTAGAGCACGTACTTAGCATGCACCAGGTCCTGGGTTCAATCCCCAGTACCTCCATTAACAAAAAATAATTAAATAAATAAACCTAATTATTTCACCCCT
Source organism: Camelus ferus (assembly GCF_009834535.1). Lineage (NCBI taxonomy): Eukaryota > Metazoa > Chordata > Mammalia > Artiodactyla > Camelidae > Camelus > Camelus ferus. The sequence goes on along the minus strand of NC_045732.1, from coordinate 75,743,443 downwards.
CCCCCCAAAAAAAGAAAAGAGAGGAGGAAGAAAAGTAGCTCTTCTCTACCACGATTCTAACAGTTATTGAAAGCTTGCTAAGCACCAGGTGCTGTGCTAAATGCATTATATGTGTTATCTCATGTAATTCTCGCAATAATCCTGTGAGGTAGGAAATATTATCATTACTCATATTTTATCAATGAGAAAACTGACACTAAGAGAGTTTAGGCAACCCGTCCAAGGGAGTGACAGAGTTGAAATGATGTTCCCTAAGATTTCTTCCCCCAGTCGACTCGTGCTGTATAGTTCCCTCCCCTTGGTTGTAAGTGGGACCTGTGAATATTAGGAACTATCACTCCCCTGATTAGGTTACTAATAAATGGACTCTGAGGTCATCAAAAGAGAAATCATCCAGGGTGGGCCTGCTCTAATCAGGTGTTTCTTAGAAGAGGAACCAGGCCCTTGCTGGAGGAGATTCACCTGCTGCCCATGAAGAAGCAGATGGCCATGTTATGAGAGGCCCAAGAGGCTAGGACCTGAGGGTATCCCAGAGGAACTGACAGCCACCCCCAGCTGAAAGCCAGCAAGAAAACAGGTCCAATCAGTCCTACAACCACAAGGAACTGAATCAAGCCAACTTGAAGGAGCCTAGAAAAGGCAGGCCCCTGAGCTACCAGATGAGAACACAGTCCTGCCAACACCTGTGAAACCCTGAGTAGAGACTCCAGCTGTGCCCTGCCCATACTTCTGGCCCAGCAAAACTAAAATAAGAAGTGTGTGTTATTTTAAGCTGCTGAGTTTGTGGTCATTTGCTGTGCAGCAACAGAAAATTCATTCAGTCAGGATTCAAGGCCAGGGCTGTTAAACTCTGGCATGAACACTCTTAACCACTACAGCAGTTTCAGCGGCTGTTTCACAAATTCCTAACCATTTTTAATTCTTCAAACAGTAGAGATATCAATTTCTATTGAACAGTAATGGATATGGCTAGAAGTGTTTTGATCACATTCTAGTATCAAAACACATTTATCAATTTGAGGTCTGGGGGGAGAATACACACTCAACAGGAAACTGCCTGAATGCTATGTGATAATAGGTAAGCTGTTAAAAAAAAAAAAAAGGAGGATGAAAATTATAAGATTTTATTTACCAGCAGCACCTTGTTGAAGCAGGCTTAGCTTTTGCAAGGGCTCCAGGCTGTGCTATTTATGAATACTTTCCTTCTGACTATTGTGTGATCTACAAGATCTGTCATCCTGGGCCTCCGAGGAGATGACAACACCATCTCTTTTAAGACGGCCCAACTAAAAATTCATTGAACGGGAGACGCCAGCGAATTCTCTGCTAGAGTGAAATCAAGTTAAAGAGAATCTTAAAAAATCATAGACTTGGAGGTGCTTCTTGGAGGGCATCAGTCAACAACTCATGTTTCACGCTAATACGCCCAAACTAGGCACAGGGGGTGGGGGGAGCAAAGCAGATGACTAATACTAGCTAACGCTTATGTAGCCGATGCCCAGCATTTATTATGAATTATCTCTTTTAAGCCTCACACTTACCTCATGAGGTAGGTATTATTATCACCGTCACTCCCATTTTATAGCCCAAGAAATTGACACTTTGAAAGGTTAAGGAACTTTCCCAACATTCTCCAACCAGAAAGTACCATTTCAACTCTGATACTGACATTAGCGCTCACATTCTCCATCACTTCGCTGTATCACGCGTACTTCTGCTGCTCTCCAACTAGATATTACTTCCACCCTCCACAGTACCTAGCAACGTGCCCTCACAGAGGAATGCTCATAGATGATTGTTGATAATGATAAAGAATGAGGCCAGTGCCTGAGGGACTAGGTAAGGCTTCCAGATCATTCATCGTGGTGAGAAGATGGGAGGCGTGGGGAGAGCGGATGTTGATATGGGATGGGAGGCAGGCTGAAGGCAGCCCCCCACTTCCGTGGGTACCAGTCTACCAGTAAGTGAACAAGATCCTTCTACTTAGAACCCCAAATATATGTTGACTAACCGTAAACAGGAAGATCTGATTCTGGCCCGAAGATCATAAAAAGGAAAAAGAAAAATCAATCAGTTTTCCAGAGTTTATTTCTTCCTTTTGGAAAAGTTTCTGCTACACATCTGGAAGTGATTTTCTAACACACTAGTTCCAATGAGTCATCTACAATATTAAGCAATGATTCCATAGGGTGAACCCTGATCATATTTTTCCATTAAGTGGCATCCACTGAGGTCAATGAAAGGCAGTGGCTGATCCAGACTTGGAGAACCCTCACCCTCCACAGCCCTATTTTATATTGTCAAGAACATGGGTTTTTAGAGGTACAGGAATGCAGTCTATCTCCCAGCACTAATGCAAGACTTGTTCTAATACATTAAGCTTCCTTTCAATGGTCACATGCAGAAGATGGGTCCAAAGGCTGCTTGAGGCAGAAGCAACCCTAAGTAAAGATGGTGGAAGAAACGTCATGGGGCCAGAGGTAAACACCAGGCAGTCAGAAATGCAAGGGTCAGGGTGGGCTCCCCGGACAGAATGGGACAACCTATGGTACACAGAATACAGTCGAGGCTCAAGACTCTTAATGCCACCAGAAAGAATTTCCCAAGGAATATTCTAGAAAAGACTGCCAATCCACCCCTTGCCCTTTCAGCCACATCCTAATTTAGTGGCTCCAACCATCAACTTTTAACCCGTATCACATTGGTTTCTTAATATTTAAAACCTCTAGTATTGATGTTTAGAAGCATAACTGAAGTCCATTTCCCAGTGTCTTCTGACACTTGGATTTCTTTCAGGTTACAATGAAGGAATGAGTCATGTTCTTTCAGAGACTAAGGAGACATTTACAAAGGCTATTTTAAATCTCTCAGGTGACAAGGGTATTATTTAGTTCCCAGAAACAATAATTGACTAAATGGCTTCCTCAGGGCTGAAGGAGTTAATGCAACTTCCCAGGGCGATGCTTCTCTCCCAGGCACCAAAGAAATCTGATTTTAAAAGGCACCGGAGTTATATAAACCTAAAGCATGAAATCTTACCTTACAAAACATAAATTAGTGGGTGGTCATTTGCATTACAAAAGGATTCTTCGCTTTGCCAAAGGATTCCCATCACATTTATTCAAAAATCAGATTCCTCTAATGTATGCTAAATGATTTGATTTGCACATGGGCCTCATCGAGCAAACACAGCTGTTACCAAAGCCTGAATTTGATTACAGGTACCCCTTCACCAGGATTTTGGTGGTTCCTATGCCCATTTCATCCGTGGGGTGCATCGCCTCCAGGGTCATACAGTGAGGAGTTGACCTTAAAACTTCTGACTCATAATTCCCCTGCTATAACAATAAAATTGCTTTGCTTTTTACCTAGCTGTTTCATCCAAAGCCTTCAAAGTATTCAATCCACATTTGTTAGCCTTACTAATTATGCCTAACAAGTTGGCAAGAGAGCTGAGAATGCAACCTTCCAGACTACCAGGAATGGGGAAAAAAAAAAAAAAGACCACTGATGGGCAAAAAAGTTAAAGGTCCACATCAGCACAAAAGAACTATGTTTAAGTTTATTTTTTCCAAAAATAAAATATTTCATGCGTGGTGTTTTTTTAAAAATTAGACTTTAATTTTCCAAGCAGTTTTAGGTTCCCAGCAAAACTGAGCAGAAAGTACAGGGAGCTCAGTTCCCATGTACCCCCTGCCCACACACACAGCACAGCTTCCTGCATTATCAACATTCCCTACCAGAGCCGTGCATTTGTTACAAATGATGAACCTCCCCTGACGCATCATAATCACCCGATGTCCACAGTTTACATGAGGGTTCACTCTCGGTGTTGTACATTCTACGGGTCTTGACAAATATGTAGGAACATGTATCTACCCTCAGAGTATCACACAGAATAGTTTCACTGCTTTACAGTTCCTCTGGGCTTGCTCTATTCATGACTCCCTCCCCGCTACTTTTTAAGTTATGAAGAGAAAATATTCAAAACTCAGTTGAAATATAACAAATCAATTTTTATTTATCAGTTTTATATTATGATCAGAGTGGGGATTGGAAAGAAAAGGAGTGAGAAATGTGGTAGGAAAAGGACAGACAGATGGACAAAAACAATGAAAAAAACTGAACTCAAAGATGTACATGCTCATAGAAAAAAAAAAAGGGGCACACAGTACAGAGGGAAAAGGAGACCCTGCTCACCAAGATGTGCAGCATAATCTAATTCTCTGAAATGTCAGAGGCAAGGCCTTCCATTTCAAAGCTCCTAATTCATCAGTAATTCTCCCATCCATTTGTTTTAAATCCACAAGAAGTCAAAGATTGTTTTTAAATAAAAGAACAAAGACAGCATGTTCAAAATTAGGAACACTGCAAACAGAAATCCTTACAACATCAATGCATATCACCTATTAATTAGCTTTACTTGAAATTTAAGTCCCTCTAGAGATCGCTAATATTAATGGCAGCAAAGGATGACTGCAGTATCGACAACCTAAGACCTAGGTCATGTGCAAGAAAGAGGAGAGAGATTTTAATTTACATTTCAGAAAATTCAGGGTAGGCATTTCTACCTCTCAAAAATTATGGAGATAATATGAAACATTATGTAGATATATGTAGACCTACAGGCATATATATCATGGGCATATATACACAAACCCTTTGAAACTTCACTTTATAGATAACCCATTATGGTCAAAATTGGGAGAATACTTAAGCAGATGGGAATGAAAAGCAAATAGGAATTAAAGTCTCTGATTTCTAGAGCATCCTAATTTTATGGGTTCAAGAGACAGAGGACGTGAGATGTGCAAAGCAATGGGCAAGGAGCTGAAGGATTCTAGGAGGAAGTATTTTAATAATCACAGCACCATGCTAATTACTATACAGATACTATACATCACATATATATGCCAGCCTGAAGAGTAAGTATGGAACTTTTCTTGAATTCTCCTTTTTCTGATTATAGAAATGCTGTATCTTAAAACCAGAAAATGGGAAGCAAGAATAAAATTTACCTATAATCCCAGAGATATGCATTGTTATATACACACATATATTATAAATATAGGCACTCCCTTTGAGAATGTTTTCTTTGAATACAACAATAATACTAACAGCTAACATTTATTCAGTGTTTCCTATGTTCCAGGATTTATTCTAAGTGTTTTATTGTATTATTTCACTCAATTCTTACAACGCTGTGAAGTCAGCACTAGCACTATTTCCATTTTACAGATGAGAAAACTGAGGCACAGAGTGGTTACATAACTAAAGTTACATGTATCACATACGCATTAGTTTATGAAAATACAATCATATTTTGCATGCTGTTTCATAAACTACACTTTTTTCCACGTCAATAATAAAAACAGATGCGATTTTAACGACTGCATGGTTTTCTGGTGTATGGATACACATTTTGCCCAATCCCTTACTTTTGAATATTTAGGTTCTTTAAGCTTGGGGGGTTTTTTGGGTTTTGTTTGTTTTGCTATTATACACAACTCTGCAAAGCCCACTGAGGTTGATATTATTAACATTTTACAAATGAGCACACTGAGTTTCCACAAAGTTAAATAGCCCACCCACGGTAACAGAGAGGGCCGGTGGAATTGCTGGGCCTTTCTGGCACTCTGACTCCTGTGCATTAGCTCCTCTGACTCTCCTGCCAGCTCCTTAAGGCATTTACATGCTGGTGGATGAGAGAAGTTGTCAGCTATAGCTATGAGGCACAGAATGGAATCAATCCTGTCTAAAACTGGAGAACTGGAGTGGTGGGCTGAAAAATGCTCCTCCCCCACAAAGATAAACCCCCACCCTAATCCCTGGAACCTGCAAATGGTACCTTCTGACAAAGGAGTCTTTACACGTGTGATTGAGTTCATAAAGGTCTCTAGATGAAGGGATTATCCTGGATTACTGGAGTGGGACTTAAATGCCATCACCAATGTCCTTATAAGAAAAAGGCAGAGGAAACAACAGGGACCTACTGTATAGCATAGGGAACTATATTCAATACCTTGTAATAGCCTATAATGAAAAAGACAATGAAAAGGAATATAATATATATATAAATAAATAAAACTGAATCACTATGCTGTACACCAGAAATTAACATAACATTGTAAATCCACTATACCTTGATTAAAAAAGGAAAAGGTAAAGGGAGATTTGACACGACAGAAGAGAAGGCCATGTGAGCCACATAGACAGAGACCAGAGTGATGCAGCCATAAGCCAGGGGATGCTGGCAGCTCCCAGTGCTGGGAGAGGCAAGAAACAGATCCCGCCCTAAATTCTCCAGAGGGACTGCGGCCAAGTGATACTGATTTTGAACTTCTGGCCTCCAGAACTATTAGAGAATTAATTTGCTGTTTTTAAGCCATCTAGTTGGGGATAATTTTTTACAGTAGTCACAGGAAACCCATACAAGTAACAGGAGGCTATGGGCCTGTATTAGGAGCGATTTGCTCCAAATGTAAGGGGTAAGGGTGCCCATCTGACCTGAGCCCTGCAGGACAGATAGGATTCCCTTTAGCAGGGAAGGAGCTGGAAGGGCATTCCAGGAAGAGGGGTCTGCATGTGCGAAGGTATGGAGTTGAGAAAGCGGAGAATGTGTGGAGGGAGCAGAAATGATCCAGCACAGCTAAAGCACTGGCCACAGGAAGGGATGTGGTGGGAGAAGACAGTTCAAAAGTGGGATGGGCCCTCCTGGCGGACAGGAAGGAACAGGAAGGCCCGCTAAGAAATCCGGGTGCTCATTTACGGTAATGCAGAGCCAATGCAGATAGAATTGGTATTTTTATGGGTTTGGGGACTTTGTTATCTTCCCTCATCCTTTCCTGAGAGGCAGCAGAATGGTGGGTCAGTTTCTAGCTATTTCAATACAATAACTTTTTTGCTGTCAAGATGGTCCACTCTGATTTGTCATACCCCTAGGGACATGCGGGGAAGATCCTGCCTAAATGACTTCTCCAGGGAGGGGGCAAGAAATGCGACATTGGGGGAGACCTACTCCATTCTGCCTGGTGTCAACTGAAAGGACGCTCATGCCCTCCAGGAGACACTGAAATGTCCCTGGTTGCTCTGAAATACGCACAGCCTCAGCCAACTCATCACCCCAAGAAAGCAAAATCCTCCATTAAATTGAGCCGCAGGAACTTCATTTGTTTCTCATGTGGAAGGTTTCACTTCTGAAAGGTCTACTAAGCCAAAGGCCACTCTTTCCCAATGCAACCCAGCAAAAAAAAAGTGACGTAAACTGGGCTCTGTAGTTGTAATTATATAATTTCTCAAACTCTTCCTTCTTATTCCATAATTCCACAGACAGAACCTCTGCTTCTTTTTGTTGGCACTAAAGCCAAAGCCAGGACATTTTCGGGGACAACCTTGCCAGATGTGTCACTCCACGACATTCCCTTAGCATCCAGGCCACTGGATTTCCAGAAAAGGCACCCAGCCATCACTAGCTCAGGCCTTTGGAATTTTCCATCCTTGGCTAAAGAAAAGGTTAAAAAAAATAAACACAGCCATGGCCCTGTCCCATGGAGAACACTTTACGGCCAAACACTGAGGAGAGAGAGAAGAAAGAGGTGAGAAAAAGATGAGGCGGGGCGAGCCAGCGTGTGCCCACAGGGGAAGGAAGTTCCCAGAGCACGGGCCTGGCTCTGGGACAGCCACTGAGGGGGAGGCTGGAGCCGGGGAGCCAGATACAGAAGCCTTTCCTGGAAGGTAGCAGTGCAAAGAGGTGAACGCCCAGAGCAGCAGTTGAGGAAAATGAGGATGAGGGGAGGACAATCAGGGGGCAGTAGAAGGTGAAAAGAGAAAGAAAGAAATTTAGCAGGGAATGTTTTTAGCAAGAGGAGCCCAGCCCCAGTGGGCGCCACTCTCACAGGATGTCTCAAGGCCTCGGAGGGGCAGTTGCCGTTGCCACCAGGCCTGTCCAGCAGGGTTGGCTGCCCTGAGAAACATGGGTCTGGAATAGGTATGAACTGCTGCCCTCCTTACATCAGAACATGGAGGAAGTGAAGCACGCGAGTCCCTCCACCCTGGATTCTCAGAAGAAATCTGGCTCCTACAGGTTTCCAGGGGTCACAGGTCTCTCACTTGCATTTAACTCGGAGAACTGGGTTCCAACTATCACATCCTGCGGAGAACTGCACACAAGTATCCTCCACCTTCCTTAACTGATTGATTTGGGGTATTGAACGATGGGAGCTGACCGCGTGCACTGCCAGCAGCCCCTGAGATAAAGTCTACTCACCCGGCTTCGGTCCCGCACAAAACTGTTCCATGCACCTAGTGCAGTTTCTCCAGAGGTCGCTTTCTTCCTGTCTGAATCTAAAAACATACTGCTATGCTCATTAAATATTGCTAATATTTTAATCTCTGGTCTCCTGGTCTGTTATAATGAGGGTAAGAAACCCTTCCTTTCACCTTATTTTTATCCTCGAGTTTCCTCAAATTAAGTCCTTGTCTTGCCTTCTCCCACCCCACCCCCAGCCTTGCCCTAAGTAGATTTAATCCAGTAAAAAGAAATCAGTGGAAATAGATTCTCTGCTTCTCTTCAGTTCAAGCAACAGTTCTAAAAGCATTTCCCTTGGGATTTTTGCATGCCCCAAAGGAAAGTATCTATCTTTTCCTTCAGCTAAGGCAGCTTGCTATCTCCCACAGCTCAGCAAGCGTCGCGCCCTCTCTCTCTCTCTCCCCCCCCCTCCCTCCGTCTAGCTCACCCTCAAACAACACATTTGCTTTCTAGCTCCTTCTGGTATATGCCACACTCCCAGATGTTCCACAGTCCTGAGGCATCAACTCTGTCATGTAGCTCACTGACTGAAGGCCTACTACCCATAAGCCACGAAATTCAGATGAGGGCCAGTAAAAAAGGAAAAACTCCAAAACAGAAATAAGAAACTCAGTAAAATAATATGAAATACACTATAATAAAATAAAATAAGGCAAGTGAAAGGGCAAGAAATTATAACATGAAAAAAATGAACATCAGAGGGGAGAGAGTATAGCTCAAGTGGCAGAGCGCATGCTTAGAACACATTAGGTCTTGGGTTCAATCCCCTGTCCCCCCACTAAAAATAAACAAATAAATAAACCTCCCCCCTGAAGGAAAAAAAAAAAGAAAATGAACATCAGTTTCTAAAGATTTAAACAGGATTACAGTTTCACATTTTAAAGATTAGTAGTATATAAATATGTTAGAAAAAGATTTTAAAATAATGCCACTGAAAACATCTGCATTTTTGAATTGATATGGCTTATAAGGAGAATTGGAACTGTTTTCCTATTGAGGAGAAAAGAAAGGAAAAATGGACAGGAGTAAGTGAAGATGGTTAATGTATATTTTGTCTGTACGGATTTTGAAACAAAATCTGGGGGTTTCCCAACCTTTTACATAATGCTTTTCAGCACCTTACAGCCAGTTATCTCCGGGCCTGAAAGAAGATAGGCCAGGCCTCAGAGAAATACAGCCACGGCCAACTAGAAATGATGTAAAAATAGAAAATGCAATCGACATCTATGATCGAGTGCTTCTTCAGGGCAGTAAAGCTCTCTGCCATCAGCTCATTGTGGACATTAGAGTGGCCAGTGTGAGCAGGGCTGGTGCAAATGTGATCAGCCAGGAAGCTGTGGTGTGTGTTTCTCCAAGATGGCAGTGACTGGACTTGGTGAACAAGAGAGGAAGTTTCAATTTCTCTCTCAAGTGAAATCATCATGAAGCCAGAGGAATCAGAGCGCTTTTCCAGTCCCTCTCTCTGCTTCTCTAATCATGAATAGAAACCCATTTCTGGGAAAGGGTCCGTCAATTACCTTGAAAATGCAGGAAGGCCATGGCCAGTCTAACTTGACCTTCAGCACGAGTGAAGTGTCTCTCACACCGGACACATGAGAGGTGTCTTGGGGCTTGTCAGCCGAAGAGTTATTCTCTGTGATGTGAAACCATCCCTTTCTCTTTTAAACACACACACACATCCCCTTACCTCTTTACTCTTTAGCTGAGGGTGGAAAATTCCATAGGCCTGAGCTGGCTAAGTGCCTGCTAAGTGTCTGGCCAGCTTGTATCTTGAAACACCTCAAGTCTGAAAGCCGTGCCCACTTGTAAGAACTCCAGACTGAGGGAGTTTTGTGTGGGAAAAAAATTTTTTTAATTATGAAGAATTTAAGAAAACATCCAAATTGAAATTGCAGACTACAAACATAGATTGCTTTCTTTCAGCCAAAATTCTCAAAAAGGATTGTGCTTCCTCATTTGAATTCTGTGAAGACGTCTGCCCCTGGCTCACAGTGTGCAATCTATCAGACCCCTGTTCCTCCTCCACCATGAGGTATCAGTATCCATGTTGGGAACCCATCTGACCCCAGGATCCCACCACTCCTCAACCTCCAGCAACACCTGAGCACTAGGCAGAGCAATGGTTTCCCAAAGATGTTCACTTCTTAATCCCTGGAACCTGTGAGTATGTCACATTACATGGAAAGGAGATTTTGCAGACATGGCTAAATTAAGGGTTTTGATATGGTGAGATTATCCTGGATTAATTATCTTGGTGGGACCAACGTAATCCTCCTACCAAGGGAGGGAGGGAGGCAGGAGAATCAGAATCAGAGAAGGAGCTGTGATGACAGAAGCAAGTGTCAGTATGCTACGACATGAGAAAGACTTGACCAGACACTGCTGGCATGAAGATGGAGGAAGGGGCCACGAGCTAAGGAATGCAGGCCACCTTCAGAAGCTGAAAAACGCAAGGTAACAGATTCTCCCCTAGAGCTTCTTTCTGGGAGGGAGTGAGGACTTGCAGACACATTGGTGTTAGCCCAGGGAAACCCATTTCAGAGTTCTGATCTCCAGAACTGCGAGATTATAAATTTGTGTTCTTTTGAGACACGAAGTTTGTGGCCATTCGTTACAGTGGCCGTAGGAAACTAACAGGCCGTGCATCTAGTGCAACCCGCGGCAGGGCCACTGCTGGAAGGCCTCATCTCAAGCACACTGCCTCCTCTGAGCTCTCCAAGCAGACACTCACCCCCTCAGTGCACAACCCCACTGTGCTGAGCTCAAGCTGTGGGCCAGTCTCGGTGGGGGTCGGGCAGCCCTCCTCAGGACCAGCGACGAAACCAGAACTCTCCTGGAGGAACTGGGTAATTGGCCAGCAAACCAAGGCAGAGGGTTAGATACTGGGTAGGGGGTCAAGACAAGGACACAGTGACGGGGAAAGTGACATAAGGGGAACGAGGAAGAAGATAAAACCCAGTGATCTCAAATGGATTTTACAGACAGGACAGAACCAGTAGCCTATAGGACTTAAGGCCTAGACCCTAATCTCTGAAGATGAGAGGCCTCTGAAGTCCTCTGCTTAGGCCCAGACTGGTCTCTGGGCCTGAGGTGGCGCTGAGCCAGCGGTGGACATCCATGTAGCTCCAGCTCCATGCAGAGAAGGCGGGCGGGCAGGGAGAGGGAGCAGGGCCTCAGTTACAGAACTGAAGCAAGGAGCCTTCTGGAATTCTCTTCTGGCTCCCTCGGTGAGAATTCTGCCAGACTGTTTTGTTTTGCTTGGAAGCAGAAGACAGAGGCAAAGTTTCTCTCTAAGCAGTCATGCCAGTCACCAGTAGTGCCCAGGGGCAAGTGAGCAGGGAGAAGCTTCTCTGCCCCACAAGCAATAAGGCTTGAGCTAAACACCCAGCTGGTCTCCAGGAGCCTTCAAATAATGATTGCGTTCAATTTTTGCAACAGTTGATTCAGAGCCCTCCTGGATTTGTTATTTCTTGGTGGTAAGTTCGGCAACTCAGAAGGTGGTATTCCCTCCTTCAGGTCTCTTTAATGGAGCGAAGGCTTAGGAACTTGTGAACCTATGAAAATAAACTGGTTTTGCCAACAACACTCTTCTACTCACACCGTGAACACGGACAACAGGTCCTGTAAGGCATAAAGCTGGCAGTTTCCCAAGTGGGAAAACTAAACTACTCATATAAAAGGCATGGAGAGAAACATATATGTTGTTATTTTTGGACAGCACGAACCTGCTTAAAGAAAATCATAAAAACGTTTCCATGAAAATGATCCCAGGTACCTCGGCAGAGCCAGGGTTCTGGAGATTATTTTTTCCCCATATAGTTATTCAAACAGCAAAGAAAGGAAGGGCAGCGAATTGCAAAGAGTTCTCAAAATCCTTAGGCTGACTTTGGCAAGGAAAAATCTATACTGATCTTGCCCACATTTCTCAATAACAACCCCACCCCTCTTTTTTTTACCCCTGTCCTCACCTCCTACTTTCCCACTAAAGAGATCTAAGCTTGTTCAGAAATAAACAGTTTCCCAACAGGAGATCATTACCAAAACCACACAAAAAGAGGTTCCTCCACCTGATCTACTGTGGAATCTGGCCCAGAAACAAGTGCTTCTTTACCTGATTATGTCAAAGAAACAGAGACGGCTGTAGTTCATTACCAGTTCTGTCACTTAGGTAATAGGGATGGCCCACAGCCAGCCTCGCTTGAAACCATGCCTCTGTTTCCCCACACATGGAAAAGAAGTAAGAACGTGGCATGTGTTTCATAGTGACCTGTAAGAACACATGACGTCATAGGCATAATAGCATTTTTAATCCTTCCTAAGATCGGGAGTATAAAAATACAAGATCTTGTCTTCATCTAAAAACCATTTCATACAAAGACCTTGCCCAGCCTCCTGACACACTTCACTGAAGCACTTCAAATAAAGATGTTCCGGGGGAAAAAAAAAGATGCTCTGTCTCAGAGGCTTAGAAGAACACTTGACTTCTTAGTTAAATCTCACCCAGGAAAATATTTCAGTCATCAGGGAAAGCAACATGATGGGAAAGCCGAAGTAGCAGAATACATTCGAACGTTTCTCAGCAGCTTGAAATATACACAGTCCAACATAAGCTGTCAAAAAAGGCAAAAATACAACTTGCCATCAACAATAAACTCAATGGGCAATAAAAATAAGGTGAAGAATTGCAGGAAATCATTAATAGCAAATGACTGTGTGAGGCTGTACATGGACAAAAGGTAAACCGTGTGTCCCCGGGACAGTTGGTACATTTTCCATGGTATCAACCATGCTGGAAACCTGTACGCACTATTCCTAAGAGAACTTATCCTGCTACCACAAAACCAGAATAGCCAGATAGAAAAGGACATTGATTTCTTAGGAGACCGTAAAGCTTTTAAATTTTCCACTACAATACATGTTTCCAAAATACATCTTGAAAAAAGGGCATTTGAATCTCAATATTCATTTTATTTTTAAACATAAGGATTCATGAGTGAACAGGATGTTAATAAAGTTTTGAGAGGGAAAGGAAAGAGCGCTGACGTTCTATTTTTCCATACAAAGCCCAGTTCTCCTCTATCCACACCTTGGCATAAAACACGATGAACAGATTGTCATAAAAGTGAGTGCTTCTGCCAAAGGCCACGCGTGCAAGTTTCCCAGACTGGAGGACCTTCTCCCTGGGCACAGGACGGGGTATTCCTCCCCACCAGATGACTACCCTTCCCACTCACTCATCTGACTAGTCTGGAGGCGAGAACAACCAAAGACCCAGAGCCCTGGCTCGTATCCACTCGGCTCTTAAGTATGACCACATTGGCCTGGGAATGGATACTCCCAAGATCCTCATGGGCGGCCAGCTTATTCTTCCAGGAAGGGTACGATTCTTGGCTTAGCCATGTATGTAGCTCACCCTTTGGGGTATGAAAATAAACAAGCAAGGGTACCTGCTTCCCTTCTACCTATTTACTTTTGTCTGTTGACAAAACACAGACACAACAGACCTCCTGCCCACCTTAAAGCCCAGAAATAACAGAGCCACAGTGGTCCTCCCTGCGCCTTCCATTCGCCAAGCCCTCCTCCCAAGCTCTTTGCGTGCAACTTGTGAAGCCATTCAAAACACCCCTGAGAGGGTTATCAAGGCCCAGAAGGTTAAACAACTGGCCCAGGGTCACCCAGCTAGTAAGCAGCTGAGCTGAACTTTGACCCAAGCAATGTGCTTCCAGAACCCCTCTGCTCTAACGAGCAGTCACAGGCAATGGAGCTGATTGAGACAGACCCTTTGCCCCAGTCACTGCTCTAGGAGCCTCCAGGGTGAGGCCCTGCAAGAATTTGAGAGGCACCTGGCTCTTGGTTGGTGTAAGCGACAGGCCAGTGTTACCCACGAACCCCTCTGCGCTCCTGACAAAAGCTAAAGGAAACCAAGAGATCTGAATCCCAAAGAGAAATGTATCATAAAATTACCATTAGGATTTACAGAAAAGGGGAAACAGCTCTCGCTCCTTCTCCCGCCTGTGGTTTCTAGCCTTCCCTTCTGTGTTAAAAAAAAAAGAAAAGAAAACAAAACAAAAAAAACTAAAAGTAATAATTTTTCAACATGCTTACTGACGATTTTATATCTCAGAAGAAAGCAAAATCGGGGTGGGGGTGGTGAATGACTCCTCTGAACTGAATTCCAACAAACAAGCAAGGGGGGCTCCAAAGGTGGAGCACTGAGGATTTAGGAAGGCAGCAGGCAGTCCAGAGGTCAGGTCAGGTCAAGGAATGCCAAGGTGAGATATACACACACACACCATGTACGAATTTCTCAGTCTTAGATGCTGCCATTTACTTTCCCATTAAAAAAATGTTTAAACCTCTGTAGTGGAATAACTGTGGGAAATCTCAAGATGAACACTGTTCATTAGAAAAGACCTAATTTAACATTGTTGAACCCAGAAAGGACCGACCTCCTGGGGGAAAAAAAATTAAGGATCACACACATACACAAAAAAAAGCATGGGGGTGGACATAAATGATGTAACTAACTGAAGAGAGAAGGCAGAACCAATCACTAGCCTCCTGCTTTCATCTTCTCGTTTGCAGTTATTTGCATACATCTAATCTCCTTTCCAGGCCTGAGAGTCCCTTAAGGGCCGGAAACACCCTATTTGGAGTTTTTAGGCACCTGGGGAAGGAGGCTGTCAGCCTTCCACCACCCCTATTCCACCCCCTCCCCGCCCACTCCCGCCCCACCGGCTCCTGGGCCCTGGGAGGGGAAGCTGCCCAGGGGGTGACATGACTTCCCATCACCACTTCTAACTGGAAGTCTGGGGCTGGCCTCCAGACCATTCCTCCACACCCTGCCCCCACTTCCTTAATCACCCCCAAAGGTGTAAACCTCCTCCATCAGCTAATCTCGCCTACAATCTCATCTCATCAGCCACACTGAGCCCTGGCTCTTCCTCCCCTTCCGGATCCCATTTGAAACACTTTCTTCTTTGCCCTCGAGAACCCCAGCCTTTGGCCAAAACACACCACTATGCGCTCAGCCTTTCCCCCAGAAGGTTCTGTCCACCGCCTGGCTTCACTGAAATTCGCCTTTGCCCTAACAACCCTCTCAAATAGAGGCTGCTCATTTTCTTTTCCCTTCCCCCATCACTGAACACACTGACCCTCCCCTTCCCCCTCCTTCTTCCTCCTCCCCGCCTCTCTCTCCCTCCTACTTCTTCCTTCCCCCTTCGACTCCCCCTACTAGAATCACTAAATCCTGTTGCTTTTATCACTTCTCTTTCGTCTTCTGCCTTATCTCCATTGTCACCGCCTCAAAGCCTTGGTTATCCCTCCCCGGAACTAGATATTTTAACTAGTGACCTGGCCTCCAGCCACCCGACACGGGGTCCATCCTACAGATCGTTGCCAGTGGATTTCCCGCTGAGTCCCTGCTGCATTGCAGGAACTGTGTGAGGGACTGGCATTGGGAAAGGATACACAGCCCCTCACTTCTTGGCTCACATCCAGAAGGGGTAAGAAATATTGCCCCTGCCCACTGTAATCTGTAATAGATCCTTCTAGAATACTATTTTTTTACTAGCTCTCTCTTTATAGTCTTTATGAATCACTTATACATCACACACTTTCTATATATTGCCTTCTGTGACCCTCACAAGAACCCCACAAGGTTGGGACAACTATTTATCCCCATTTCACCGATGAGGAAAATGAGATCTGGTGACTTGCCTGGGTTCACAACGCACACAGGTGAGAGAAGGCAGATTCAAGCCCAGGTCTGACTCTCGAGCCTGGGCGCTGCCTCCCTCATTTTCTGAAGGACACTGAAACCTTGGAAAAGAGCCCACACAAGATGACCATGACAGTGAAGCATTTTGAAACCAAGTCATGTGAGGGAGGAAGGCAAGAGAAACGAAGGCTCTTTGACTTTGGGAAGAGTGAGTTTACAAATGACATGGCGGCAGTCTCCAAATATTTGAAGGGTTGTCATGTGAAAGAGGAAGCAAACATATTCTGCACGCCTTCAAATGGCAGAGCTGGGCCTAGCCAGTGGTAGAACTTACAGAGAGCAAATTTCAGCACAAGAACCACTTCTAACCTAGCCCTCTAAGCCAGCCTTTGTCAGGGGCAGTGCAGAGGACATTCCTGCCTTGAGTAAGCAAGTGGTCAAGATCTGCATTTCGGTGCACATCAAAATCACTTTGGGTCGTTTTTCAAAATACAGATGACTGGCCCCACCCTAGACTTATCAGAACAGAATCTTGGGGTAGAGACCGTTAGTGCAAGAATTACAAACCAGGAAATAAGTCTGTAAGAAGATTCATCTAAATCCTCAAAAGAAGAAATATAAATGGCTAATCAACATATGAAAACTTGTTCAACCTCAAGACCAACCAAAGAAAGGCAAATGAGAACAGTGATATGCCGTTTATCTCCTATCAGATTGCAAAGGTTAAAAAATATTAATTACCGGCGTTGGCATGCGAGAGGGGAAACATATCCTGGTGACAAAAGAGCAAGTGGCAGTTAACTTTCTGCAGAGCAATTTAACAGCATGTTTAGAAGGAATTTTTAACGCTAAATATGTCTAATGTTTGAGCAAGCGATTCCAATGCTAGAAATTTATCCTAAAGGGACAATCTAATAAATTTGAAAGGGCGTGCTCAAAGATGTTCATTTAAATCCATGTTTAAACCAGTGTTGTCTGAAAGAACTTTCTGCAATGATGGAAATATTCTCTCTGTGCTGTCCTCTACGCTAGCCACTGAGCACGTGTGGCTATTGAACACTTGAACTGTGGTGACTGCAACGTCAGAGCTGATTTCCAATTTTTTAATCAATTTAAATTTAAATGGAAATAGCCACCGGTGGCTAGTAGTTACTGTACTGGACAGCTCAGGGTTATAACACAAAATTAGAATCCCTCAAAATATCAAACAATAAAGGGTGACTACCTATGTATGGTACATTCACAGTGGAATTTTTGGCAGTCATTCAACATAATTATGTAGATTTTTATTACTGACATGAAGAAATGTTCATGAGATATTGGTAAGTGAAATAATTATTTAAAATTTTATATATTTTTCAACCCATGTTTTCATATATACATACACAGAGAGAAAAAGAGTTTCCACATATATATATGTTACAATAACAACAGAGTCCTGAGTAATGAGATGGTGATGATTATTCTTTCGTTCTTCTAACTTTTCTACAACAAACATGTATTTATTATGTAATAAAGCAATAATTTTTTTTAAAAAAAAAAGAAGGCTTACTGATGATCAGAAGAGGAAAAGAATCAAGCCAGGGAATTTGTTTAATCTGTTTAGCTTATTAAACAAATTCTACTGTTTGGTGCTCCAAAGAGGGTTCAGGAGGAGTCCTCTGTGGTTTTACACCAACCTCTGTCCTGGGCTTTGGGGCGGGTCCTCTAGTCATGGCTTCTCCAAACCTGGAGGAGCCAACAGGCGCAGTGAGGCTATTTCACGTTTACTCGCCAACACTGGGGGTCACTCTCCCGCCTCTCAGTTCATTCATTCAGAGCTGAGCTAAGTCTCTGAACTGGTCAAAGAAGCCCGTTGCAACTGGCTTTACTCCACCACGTGAGTTGTTTGGTCCATTATTAAGTACTTTCCACAAATTTCCCTGGGAAGAGGGAGCAGGGGCGCTGATTTATTTTCAGGTCTTCCCTAAGTGCGAACCTTTCCTCGCAAAGGTAGTCGTGTGTGTTGGGGAGGAGGGTCACCAGCTGCAGACCCTGTTGGGCCAGTCTCAGCTCTCAGCTTTTCTCCACTGGCCTGGTTGTATGAAATCTGACCGCTGCCAGCCAGGGGACCACGCACACCTTGCCCTGCCTCAAGGGGCTACAACCAGTAATATCTGGCAACTCTTTCCTGATCCTTTGGCGCACAAGGAATTGAAGTAAATTCAGCAGCAGCAAGCAACCAGTATTTAAACCCCTCCTAGGCGACTTTCCCAGGCTGACACAATGACTCCTCCCAAGGGCAGCCAGAATACAACAGGTTTACCAAATGCCTTTGTTCCCTCAGAGGCACAAAGAGCTACATCCTGATATTATAACAAAAACAGCGTTAAAACTCTGCATTTTAAAATGTGTATATATGTAAACACTTCTCAGTTAATCACATACACTCTCAGGTTATAATATTCCTCCCCAAGCCTCTCTTGAGAAATCTCTGTCAGTGGTTAATTCTGTAATTATCCCTTTCCCTGGGTTAAAACTGACCTTCATAAAAATGCCGAACTTACAGAAAAATGCAGCAAAGAAACAGTCTCTTTCTCTGTCTGCTTCATTACGTAGTTAATAGATTCGAGGAAGTACTGATAACTGAATGAAGGTTTGAATACACAACTACATGCTATATATAGCCCAGGCCTTCTGAATTTTTCAGTGAACAAAACTGAATGATGTTAGCAACACGCCAAAAAGGGTATAATTGTTTTTTTTTTAAACCACCTAAACAGGAAATTCTGTATATTTGTTCAGCTTGGTGTGTTTTCCAAGTTCTAGTGAGAGATACACCACAGGAAAGCTTGACGTGCGGCAGAAATGACTCCATCTTGAAC